>NC_056727.1:995456270-995511270 GCF_019279795.1 Protopterus annectens | reverse complement strand
TTATTCTCAGACATCTGGTGTTTTATTCAGTTAAGGGCAAGATGGAATCTAATGTATTAGTCAAAGATCAGATGGCAGAGAAAAAATCCTGGATAGGATGGGAAACTCTTACTGGTACACACAAGCACTCACTCACATATGGTGTATATTCCTAATGATAGCATGGAGGGCCATTAATTACATTAGGCATGTCTTTGGATGTGGAAGAAAACTGGAGCTCCCTGCAAAAACTCATGCAGACACAGGGAACTAGATGACAAACAACACAGTACCGATCCAGAAGTCTCCTACAAAATAAATTAACAAACAGGTAGTCAGATAGAAGCATGTAACCACACACAAACTGGATTTTAGAGTAAAAATAATTTTATTTTGTAAGTTAATCTGTATATGTAAAGACTGATATCCTTACAGTCAGTGCTGCACTATTCTTAAAATATGGGATTCCATGCCATGGAAGCCCATCATCCAGGCAGTCTACCAAAGACTCCTGTTGCTTTAAAGGCACACTGAACATCCCCTAAATGGCCCTTGCATAGTATATGGTATAAAGGTGACTTTCAGGCCTACTATAGTCAGAACTTCCTTGCCACCAGCCCGAACGTATCTTTTCAACATAGGTCTGTTTACCTGCATCTGTTTTCTGCCAGTTGAATGGATTTTAGTTCTCCAGTGACTACATATGCCTGTTTGCTGACTTCTTTGACATTACAAATAAGTGACCCTTTGGATTACCTCCCCTTCCTCTCATTCTGAAAGTCCTGTTCAAAATTCAACAGGATGCTCCCAAAATATTGTTGGTGACTCCCTTTTAGCCATGACAGCACTGGGTCCCTCTTCTTCTGCATTTAGCCAGGGTCAGTCATCACAAGTTACCTCGTGGATTTAGTCTCACAAGAGAAGGGATCTCTCATCCATCCCCACCTGTTCACGCTTCAACTGACACTGCTGGTGATAAGATTTTGATTCCTCATAGACACCTGTTTTCCGAGGAAGTGCTGCAAGTCCTGCAGGAGGACAGTAGACCTACTACTAGGAAATCCTACTTATCCAAATGGAAGATGTTTTCTATTTATTGTCTCTCTCATAAACCTCGGCCCAGTTACTGTGGATATTCCTTTGGTTCTCTGTTATTTGTGTGAGTTACTCAATGCTACTTTGGCCTATTGTTCTACTATGGCCCCTTATCAGCTATCTCTGCTTGTCTGCCTATTTCTCCTTCTTTAGCTTCTAGATTTGATTTGAAACTATTTCTTAAAGGTGTCCTTAATATTAGACTCTCGGGAAGACTGTTCCTCCTCCCTGGCATCTTACGTTTGTTTTGGAGAAGTTGACTCAGGCTCCTTTTGAGCCTGTTGTTTCAGCTTCCTTACAACATTCTTCCTGGAAGACTGTTCTTTTGTTAGCTCTTACTTCTGCCAGACTAATGTTTGAGTTACAGGCCCTTATGGCTTGTACTCCTTTTTTGATCTTTCATGAGGACAGAGTGTCCTTCCACGCTAACCCTTCTTTTATGGCTAAGGTGGTTAATGAGCTATCACTTAATCAGTCTATTAATCTGCCTACTTTTTCCCCTCTCTGCAAACTGACAGTGTGAGGGTGCTGCATACTTTGGAGATGCATAGGCAACATAGTGTTTATTTGGATAAGACTAAGGCTATTAGAAAATGTGATCAGTTATTTATTTCTTTTCATCCTAGATCTTTGGGACTTGCTATATCCAAGCAAATATTTCTTCTTAGATTTCTAGGGCCATTTCTTTTTGTTACACTTTTCATGGCAAGAGCCTTCCCTCTTCAATCAAGACTCATTCTTCTAGTGCTGTGTCTTCTTTTGGTGCTTTTCTCAAGGGCTTAGATACTAATTCTATTCTTGAAGCAGCTACCTGGACTTATGTGCATACCTTTACCAGCACTACAAGTTGGATGGTATCTCTAGAGCCAGGGCTGGTTTTGCTAGTGCCATTCTTCATGGCTTTCTAGGGGACTGTTCTGCTTCTTCTCCCTCCCTAGCCACCTTTTGAGCGGTGGCACTCTCCCACTTGTTAAAAATACTGCAGCAGTGAATGCAAGGACATAGTACAGTCGTGTATAATCTTACCATAACTGTAGATGTCTTTGCCTTCACTGCTGCAGTATTCACTCCCTCCCTCCTTCTCCCTAGTCATTTGCCTTCCTGGATGTACAGAATACCTCTTGGGTTCCTTGGACTGGTGTTCCTACTGAGGCAATCAGTTCTGACTGTGGTAGGCCTGAAAATCACCTTTATGCCCTACACTATGCAAGGAGCGTTTGGGTGATGTTCAGCATACCTTTAAAGCAACAGGAGTCTTTGATAGACTGGCTAGATGTCAGACTTCCATGGCAGGGAATCCCATATGTTAAGAATACTGCAGCAGTGAAGGTAAGGACATCTACTGTTATGGTAAGATTTTACACAACAGTACTTTGTACTGGTTTATGAAATGCACTAGGAAATAACTTCTAGTTTTATTATGTCTCAGATTTAAGATGCATTTTTCCATCTTAATAATCAGGCAGTCCCACTGTAACATTAAAGTTATTTTATAGGATAGAACCATGACCATATGGAAGCTAAATGACCTGGTGAAGATCAGGTAGTATACAAGTGAGCAGTGATGGGATTCAAACCCAGATCTGTTGCTTTGCAGCAATATTCTTTAATTAAAAGGTTATACTGTTTCCAGTTATTTTTGCTAAATATGCATTTCAGGATTGCCATGATTGCATTTTACATCTGTACATTTCAAAGGTAAATTGATATTCTTTTACCTTAAAAGTGAGCAGTATTCAATAATTATAGAGGATACTAGATGTACTGGTAGGAGAAAGGCAGTAGTTTGTTTGTTTGTGTCTTTTGGCTTTTCCCGGTCAGGGGTCGCCACAGCAGAACTCCGGTCAGTAGTACTGCTTACAAAATGCATTCTGGCAATTCCTACAAACCCAGTTTGCTGTAAGCATTCCATTACAACATAGGTATATAACTTTTAAAAAGCCATAAATTAAAATTCCTTGTTCCTTCTTTGGATAAAGGTTTCAATGGTCACCCTTCCACCTGAATTAGCTAAGATAAGCTTGCATGCATTCTGCTTGTTTAAATGCTCCCACCACATTTATTCTGCCTCTCCCATCAGAAACATTTGTCCCTCAGTGAACCTAGAACAGATTTTCTACTTTTACAGCTGAAACATCCCTTAGCACAAATAGTTACACAATTTCTTTTTCCTATAACTCCTGGTGTTTCAAGTGCCAATGACTTAGCTAGCCAGAGAGTTCTGCAACTTTGCTAAGCATGCATTTAAGTAAACACACAGGGTCTAATAATGTAACTTTTGTATAAAAATGCATTGATTCTAAATGATCCAATAGTGTCCCTACTCATTTTAGTTCACTCGTTCATTTATTCATTCTGATTTATCCTATTCTGGCTCTTGGAGGAGTTGAAGTTTCTCCTAGCAATCAGTTTAGTTTTAAAATAGCTAAATTATTGCTAAACTCTATGGATTCTATCAAAAAGTTCCTTCTTACATGCAAGACCCCTTACCTATCCGTTGAACTGCAGATGGAGCCAGTATGCTGTAATAAAGCTCTTTAAATCCATGTTTCTAGTTGTGTCTATACTGAATTAGACATGATGCAATGTAATAACCAGAAATGTCATGAGAGTTAAGTCAAGTGATTAGCAGCAGTAGTAATAAAACTACCAGAAAAAGAGTAAATTCATTCAGAGGAACTGCTAAATACTAATAATATGGCTGAACTATGACTATATTATTCTTGGAATGCACGCACACACACACGCACACACGCACGCACGCACGCACACACACACACACACACACACACACACACACACACACACAAACATCATAATTAGTTATACTACATTGCTTAGAATGTGTTTTTCCATGAAGGACAGATGTAGAATATCACTTTCATTGTCACTATATCTTGCAGTATTCCTGGGTCCAGTTTTTATTTTTTTACTTGACCGTTTTTGAAATCCAGACTGAAATTCTGCTAAGAAAATTAAAAAAATATATATAAGGCCTGGCACAGGCAACTATAGCTTCTTAAAAGTAAATTCCCTTGTACCAAAGTGGTCACAATAGAGGAAACCATACAGATACTTTTGCAAACAACTTTTAATATTATTAACTGACTAATACATAATGCTTAGATTCTCTGTTCAGTTTTTGGCCACATACCTGCTGCATGGATTATGTATTCTTTTCAAGCTCATGTGCATTTTCTCTAGTGTCTTTCTTCCCATGATCCTAAGGCATACTGACATGTTGCTTGTTTGATATCACATTCTTATCTGGCATTATTGTAAGGGTGGCTGTGTGGGGATGTGTGCCCTATAACCCCTGGAGTCCATTCCACAGATGGTCTTGAGTGCATTAAACAAAATAATAGATTGTGTCCCTAGTCACCCTGAAATGAATAAAAACATACTGAAAGTGGTTGGAGAAAAGAAATGCAGTATGGAAGGCATTTTTAAATGTTAAATATGGTGCCTCCTACTCCTTTGCATCCCATGGTTACCCTTCTTGTAGAAACGTATCAGTCTGCATTTACTGGATATATAATATACAAAATGACAGTGCTCCTTTACATCCTGTATCCCCCTCACTTAGTCATATACTATTCTGCTGTGACATCCATATGACACCAGCAATTTGCTTGCAAAACAGAATGAACACAGAGGTCTATGGTTACACATACCATGGTCCTTTTAAATAGACTGAGATTGCATGAATATATCTCCAGTCTGTGGGTAGTTCTTAACTTCATACTGAAAGGTAATGTTGTCATTGTTCATTTCCTTTAAATGCTTTTAAATAATGTTGTGTTTAGGAATAGTTCTGAGATTAACTACAGCTATATATATATATATATATATATATATATATATATATATAAGGGCACAATGAAAAAGGGGAAATCTCTCTTAGTATACAAGAAGCAAAAACAGGTGTTAAGAAAACACATGCAAACTGTATTACCAGCAGAATGAAAAATCCATTGTTTATTTTAAGTCATAATATAAATTTGCACTGGGCAGTACAGTGATGCAGCAGTTAGCATCGTTGCTTCACAGTAAAAGGTTCTCCAGTTTGATTCTCAGCTGGGGGACCATCTCTGTGGCGTGTGCATGTCCTTCCTGTGCTCTTGTTGTTTTGCTCCGGTTTCCTCCCAGATTCCAAAGACATGCAGTCAGTGAATCAGGACAGCCAAAATTGGCCTTAGGTGGAAGTGTGTGGTACACCCTCTGAGAAGGGCTGGGCACTGGGCTGGCAACCTGACCCAGTAAAACTGTAACCACTAGAGAAACAACGAGTGCATGGAGGGGTGCTCATTGCCCGATGTGCTGAATAGCATGTATGGAAATGAGAGAGAGAGAGAGAGAGAGAGAGATGAATTAAATTTGCTTTTGCATCTTACAACAGGAAGTCTTTTTTAATATAGAAATTCCAAACTGAAGTCTAGTAATGTTCTTGTCCTTTAAAACTCTTACTTCAGCAAATAGTAGGAGGTTGCAGATTTTTAGCGATTATTTTACCTACTCAGTTTGAAACTCCCACAATGAGTTAAATACAACTGTTATTCTGCACGATGACGTAAGATGTTCAAATATTGATAAGGTTATGGTATTAAAATTTATAAACTGGATGAAGCAAACTTGCTGTATGGGCTAGATAGCATGCCGTGTGATATCATTAATAAATTAAATGACTCTAACAATACCCTAGATTTGTCGTACAACAGCCTGCTACATACTGGTGACGTGCCAAAAGAAGTGGAACTTAACTTACTTAATTCTTGTCTACAACAAATGTGTATCTGAGATGGTTTAAAATTACCATCCCATTAGTTTGACATCTGTATTACTAACATGTATGAAATACTGCCTGTGTGATTCTATTAAATAATGAATATTTACTTAGTTAACATAGATCATAACCAACATAGATTTTCTGCAGGACGATCAACTTTGCCTAGACTTGTGAACTTCTATGATGTAACAAAATTGGAAATAGATAACAGCTTCTATATTACTCTTTTTTATTTAGATTTGCCAAACACATTCAACATGCTTTCATGTGATACAATATTGTCTAATATTATTATCTATGATACCAATCAGCATATACCCACTGGAGTCAAAAAATTTTACTTGGCTGGAAACAACATATGCAAGTCCTGGGCACATATTCTGACTAGACTGTTATACAATGCTCTTTGCTTAGACTGGTATTGTTTAATTGTGTATTCTCAACCTTCCCACTGCCAGAGAGGTGTTGGCTATCTAAATACGCAGGCAATTGTAAAACTGTGGTCCCATTGTCTACCTCTGGTAATTATGCAGAAATCAGTAGTTATCTTGGTAAAATAAATTAATGGATAGAATTTAGACTTAACAAATGCTGTATCATGTGCTTTGGATGCCCCTCAGCCATCAAGACATTCTGCCTGGATAGACAATCCTTGCTTGTAGTTAAATGTGTGAAGGACTTAGAGATTGTTGTTGGGAACAGGCTGTCATTTCATGAATGTGTTTCTGCCATTTATGCTCAAACTCATACGTCTGGGTGTAAAAAAGTGCAACATATCAACAGAATACATTTCAGCACTGCTGGAAGAGCAGAAGGGATCACGGGAAAGTGAAAGACAACATTCATCTGATAGTATCAGGGTAACAGGAAAGAGAGAGGAGACACATTTGGAAAGATGGAAAGCATCAAACAAAGAGAGGCTGCTTGTTAGCAAGAACAGCACAAAAGGAGTGGATAAAGAGACAGCTCAAGAGCCTAGATAAGATGGGTATAAGTAGAAAGAGAATATATATGCAAAGGATACATTGCAACACTTCCCCTACGAATGATCACTATTGAGTCACTCAGGAGAAGTCATTACTCATTCACAGCTGATCATGATCATATAATCCTACAACCTTTTTGCTAGAATCAAAATATGTACCCTTCACCCCCTTTCCCCCAACTCACAAATACTTCACCATCACACAACAGTGAGGAAAGGAGAATCTCCCTGTTGAAATGTAGAGCAGTTTTGCATGAACAGTGATCCCATTGTTCCCAGTTATTTACCCTTTGACCTGTGACATTCAGGCAGTAGGAACCCAACCAACTGGCCCTAGATCACATGTAGGGTAAGCCATGTTACCAGAGTGAGCCACAGAGAGATCTTTACTGACAAGATCCAGGCCTTGCTATGGTTTGTTTTTGGAGGTAGGGGAAACATCTTACGGCAGCACTGCTGACTTAAGAAGAACATTCACAATAAAAAGCAACAGCTTCAGATAATTATTTAAGAGTATACATTTATTTTATTTCAATTTGTTAACCAGGGCAGAGCACTGATCACTAAAGCACAATTTCAGTTTCAGTCCAGAGAAAAGTGACTAAGAAAAGGAAAGAAACGGAAAAAAAAATATATATATATATATATATATATATATATATATATATATATATAAATAAATAAATAAATAAATAAATACATATATATATATATATATATATATATATATATATATATATATATATATAGGGTATCATAATTGGGTTGTTGATCATAACCCATTTATTATGTGTTTGAGATATGGATGCAGAGAAATTAACCTCGAGAACACTGATATGTACTTAACGGGTCATTTGCAAATATCTCATGGGCCTCTAATTCAGGAGATTTAAGATATTACATGGCAAAGACTCTAGCTTGGCTGTTTTCATAATTTTGGGACACACAGTTTTTGTCCTGAGAATCACAAAAGGGCCCTTAATTTTAGTGTTAACATTATTATGTTTTAAAGCTTGCTAGCTGCATTTTTTTACATTGGTTGCATTGTTTTCTTTAAGTCTACACTAAAAACTATAGTTAGTTACAAGTCTTGACTATGTCACTTCTCTACATCAGCCATACTATAAAGGTATACAGAAATGTGATTTTTCTTATGCTCAATTTATATCTTACTTTGTAAAAAAATATATATATATTATAATTAAATTGTTTAAAAACATTGTAAGGTACTAATACAAAAAGTTCTGCTATACATTGATCTACAGCCTACAGATACTAAATATTATTTTCAGAGTTCATACCCAGACATATGCATTTCTTTGTTTAATTCAAATATTGAAAGTACAATGTACTTTAGTCAAGGAACCATCTCACTGAAATTAACTCATCAGAAACTCTGCTCAACTAAAAGTCTCCACATCCTCCATAATCATATAAAACAATTATGCAGTCACACAAAAATGAAGAAAGGGAAACATTAAAACAAAGGAACAGCTGCTAGTGCATGCTAATAAACTGTGGTGGTAGTCAGCATCTATGGAAAACAGCAGCCACTATGTTCAACATCTGGTAGCTGAGTTTACTAAGATGAATCCCCATCAACCAGAAACTCAATGAGGAAGAGGTAAATTATTATTCAAAATATATACTTCTGTAGTTGTTTTAAGTTTTCAAACAATCACTGATGGAATAAGTCAAATTTTTGTTATCAATGAAGTAAGACTTGACTATGCGATGGTGAATGCTCATTGTTGTACGAAGTTCTATGGAAGATATCAGTTGTAACAATATGCATGTAATTAGACAGTAAGGCTACTATGACCAACTACTGCAAGTGGAAATATACTTCAGAGTGCTAAGTAACATAGTTACTTCACTAGAGAATGTATAACTCCACATTGAAAAATGTATGACTGAAACTTGACCCCTAAATAACTTATTCTTCTAGTCAGTCAGTGGACAATCAGTGATTAGAATCAGGTCATTCAAGCACTGCTGGGAAGTTGAAAGCAAAAATGTCAGCACAGTAGGGCAAACATGCAAATATACCACTAATACATTGCACAAGGGTAACCATAGGAGAGTAGAACCAGAAATCAGAACCTTCGTAAAGTATCGACAAGAATCACAACAACAAAAGTGGAATCCACTCTGTTTGTTCACAAAGGTTCAGTGCTTTGGTTCTACTATGCCAAAGGACTGCCTTAGAACTCACTTTTGTTCCATTTTTTTTTATGAAAATTCCCTGTAAACCAAACTGAACCAATTAGCAATGCAGACTGCCCTGCCTTTCATCACTCCCTCCATCCCTTACTCCCTCTTCCCTCCTTACCACTTTTCTTTCTTTTTCTTTTTCTTTCTTTCTTTCTTTCTGTCTTTCTTTCTTTCTGTCTTTCTTTCTTTCACCGGAAACATAATTTAGAAACAGGTAACTGAGTTCTTGTTGACTTTGAAAAGGGCAGAAAAGCATAGAAAATGGTACTCAAGGTAGGCATAAATGAGTAGTGGACTGCTGTCTGATTAACGTAAGTTGAATAAGTGGTTCAGAGAGAGTTGAAGATCTTGAGATTAAAAATCTTCTTTAACTTCAGATGGTCAGATTGAGAACAAGTGTCTGGACAATGCTGAGTACTCTCAAATGGCATGAGTGATGAGTACAGAAAAAGAGGGTTCAGACTGATACCCTAGCCAATTTTGTACATTGGGTTAGACCTCCAAATTGTAGAGGCCTAGGGTTCTGATGTCAGTTACTGGGGGGATTAAGACAGGATAACTTATGGATGATAACACTGAAGGTGTTACCAAACATTTTATTAATGGGTTGAGACAGTCCAATATTTAATAATGTTAAAATAATTTACAGTAAGAAGTAATTTTACTGAAATGTATTTATAGTAATATGTGTGTACAAAAGTTATTGATAGCAATATCTAGGTTCAAAAATGATTCCTTTTGCTCCCCAATCCAGTCTCAAATCACCTTCTTAGCAAGCTGCTAGAGTTACATTTGGGGAGATGTGAAATATCAGATCTGGGGATACTGTTTGAGGTCCAACAGGATAGTATCCTAAGAAAATTGCAGAAGGTGGTTGAAGACCAAACAGACAGCAGATTAAAACTAAGAAGGGGCAGAATATTTATTGTGCCATTTGAAGTATCATTCCGGTGCACTAACGTCTTACTGGGGTAGTGCAAAGTGTGGTGTCAAACTTCTGCCCAGAGAATTTCAGTCAAGTCCCAGTATGCCTAATAGTAGGAAAATGGCACAAAGTTTCTTTGGACCAAAGGGAAAGCAGGATCCAGTAAGGGTTGCTGTAATGAGTTAGTCTGACTTCCAAAGATCTTCCTTGTGTTGTGTACAGGTAAATAATCCACCCAGGTCACCAATCAATCTGCCTAAGTGCTGGTAACAGCCTAGTTCTATAATCACAACGAAGTGCCATGCTGAGGTTCACAGAAAGAATTTTCATGCAGCATGTACAAGTAGTTTCTAAGCTTGTTTCCTGCCTTTCCTGTAAGCCGTCTAGTCCAGATACAGATTTGCTGTATCCAGAACTGTTTGTAAGCTTCTGAGCCCCCAAGCCTTTCTGTGCTGGAGGGAAGCCATCTAGATTAATTTTGTTTCTTAGAACTAGCCATTGTTCTAGTTTCAGCACTCATATCTGTTTCTTTGAGCTCAGCACTTGTTCAGAACTCATTGTAAACACTTGCACAATGATATTGTCATTGCATCTGCAGATAAAGGAGGGGCAGTAATGGTAATGAACATGGATTATTAACTGAATGAGGGTAAGAGACAGTTGTCCAACCCCAAACATTACATGTCTATGCCCCTGGACCCTACACTGAACTTCAAAAAGGAGATTGATGCCTTCTTAGGTCAGGCAGTTGAAGAAGGCATCATCACTGACATAGTTTGGAATCATCTTATGGTAGTAGATCCACAAAAACAAATTTTGTACCTTTTGCCTAAGATTCACAAATCTCTCACCCACCCTCCAGGTAGACAAATAGTGCTGGGATTGGCTCTTTGACAGAACCTTTGTCAGCATTTTTTGACAAAATATCTTAAACCATTGTTATCTGTAGTTAGTGCCAGAATACAAGATACTACACAGTTTCTTAAAATCATCTCTGACACACAATTGGAACCTGGATGGTTGATGTGCACGCTTGATGTAAAGGCCCTTTATACAAACATTCCTCATTGGGCAGATCTCCAAGCGTTGCAGTTTTGGTTGGAACACACCAGTTTATATCTGGCTGGTTTCAATACATTACTTTTATGTATGACAGAGCATGTACTAACCAAAAATGTTTTTTACTTTCAGGGTGAGTGTTACTGGCAGTTACAAGGGACGGCCATGGGTGCATCGTTTGCACCTATTTATGCAGATCTATTTATGGCCTTTTTGGAAGAGCAACTTATCTATGATTCTTCACATAATTTATATTTGGAGGAAATAGATATATGACGCAGATATCTGGATGATTGTTGGATGGAGTGGAGGGTTGATGCTGAGTATTTGGAGGAGTTTTTACGATATCTTAATGATAATAAGTGGGGTATTGAGTTTACTGTTAATACCCACAAGGATGTCATCAATTTTTTGGATGTTACTGTATATCGTAATGTGGATAATACTTTGAGTACTAAAGCATTTTCTAAACACCCTAAGTATAACAGTTTACGCCATGCCTCCAGCCTGCATTCCCAACACACCATCCGTAATATTCCTAAATCCCAGTTTCTATGCATTAAGAGAATCAGCTCTTCAGTGGAGAATTTTGAGTCATCTAAAGTGGATTTGTGTCAGAGGTTCAGAAATAGGGGTTATCGGAATATTGATATCTCATTGGCTAGTAATTGGGCCAGTGGCCAGGACAGGGATTCATTGTTGGAATATCAACACACTGCCAATATCCAAACCAGGGACACAGTCAGGTTTGTAACTACATATGGGCGTAATAGCAATATTGTCAGAAATGTTATTAATACACATTGCAATATTTTATTGGCTAACCATGAACTTCGAGCGTATTTAGGTAACAGGTATAAGTTTTCTTTTAGAAGGGGCAAAACTTTGGGATTCCATTTATCACATTTCAAACGTACTGAGAGTAGTGGTGCTGTACATAAACAACTGATGGTGTCAGGTGACCGACTGTTAGGTACCTTTCCATGTGGACATTTCAGTTCTTGCCAATTTGTCACTAAATTGAAACAGTTTACTAGTAAAAATACTAGTCGGGTTTATGACTTAAAATTTTTTGGCAACTGCAGCACCAGTTGGATTGTTTATCTAGCCACATGTAAATGTTCGGCATTTTATGTTGGCCAAACCTCCAGAATATTGAGGATACATATGTCTGAACACAGAAGCGAAGTAAGGAATAGACAGGAAATTAATGCACTTTATCACCATACTGTTAAACATGCTGATGCTGAATTCCGTTTCATGATTATAGATAGAATTATTGGGGATAAGAGTAACTGACAGGGTTGGCATACTATACTCAATTAAAAGGAGAAATAATGGATCATTAATTTGGGGGGTTTGTTTCCCCTTGGACTTAATGATCATTTATAATGTCACAACAAGTATATTTTTATATGGTGTTTTTATTATATTCATTAGGTTGTTTTGTATGGGTGTTACTAACTGTATGTAGGATTATGTACTTTGGATTTATTTTTACATTCAGTAAGTTTCTTGCCCTTTTATTATGGGCTGGACTATGCATGTCACGTTTTTGGGGGGGAGAATATTTAAGCATGTAATATGATGTTGTTTGTGTGTTTATGATTCACTGAAGAAGGCTGGTGAGCCAAAACCGGTCTGAGGAATAAACATATCTTTAATTGTACTAGACTGATTGCCTTTTATACCTATTGGTTCGACCCTGTATTGCCATACTAGCAGAGCATTTTGTTTGTCTTCCCAGGTATGACCCTAGCCCTGAGTAGCATCCTGTCATCACCCAGAATGATACCACAGTACAAGGACAAAATGATTGACTTCAACAACTGGCTAAGCTTCTGGTGTCATTCTAAGGGGATCCAGTATCTGTCTGCCTGGGATGACATGATCGATAAACCACGATGCTTTGCCAGTGATGGCCTGCACCTGTCACCCTTGGGATTCTGGATACTGGCTAAGGCTCTTGCCACCCCTATAGTGCCTTTTTTAGGCAAGATTCAAATGACAAATTTACCACTGTAACAGGTACAAGCAAGCAAAATCTGAGGGTAATGCTACTTAATGCTGGAAGTCTAAACCTCAAAATGCACTCACTTGAGGCACTCCTTAAAATGGAGAACATCAACATCTGTGCAGTGACAGAGACCTGGTTCAAGTCTCCAGAGAGCACCCCTGCATAACCAGGCTATAATTCATACCACACCTTTTGGTCACCTAACCTGGGCCGAAACACTAAAGGCGGAGGCGTGCCCATATTCATTAAGGATATCCACACCTCCAGGCTAGTTGCTCAGCATAATGCATCTGAGATTATCAAAGTGCAACTAACTCTGGGCAAGACTGCAATCCAAATTGTAGCTTGCTACAGATTCCCCACCATGCCCCAGGATTCCCACTCCTCCTTTCTTGATACACTGGAAAATATTAGGGTACAACCTAACACCCTAATAATGGGTGATTTCAACTACCCCAACATTAACTGGGAAAACTACTCATGCACTAACTCTTGTGCTCAACATTTTCTGGAATTCATAAATTCCAACGCCTTGGATCAACTTATCCACACCCCCACCAGGGGCAGCAATATCCTAGACCAAGTCATTACCAACATGGACAACCGGTGTTCCACACCAGAGTTCAATTCCTCGTTGTTCAGATTCAACCATAAGCAAATCACCCTAGACATCCACATCCCACCCCCACCCCCCATTAGGGAAACCACTGTAAAATATTTCTCTAAAGCCAACTTCACATTTCTTAAGACAAAAATGGCAAACTTCACGACACCCATGTTGATGGACAATAGAGGTATGAAGTCTGAATCCTACACAAATGCACTTTATAAGCACTTACACGAGTGCATAGATTGTGCTATCCCTAACAGAACCAAGATGCTATCCTCCAAAAAAGGAAGCCAATCTGGTGGTCCCCTGCCATAAACAAACTCTTCAACAGAAAAAAGAAACTGTTGCAAAAATGAGTAAAAATCCCATGATTGGAGGAACTCCATGGTCAGCCTCAGTAAGAAGCTGAGATCCCTCATAAAATCCTCCAATGCTAGTTATGAAAACAAAATTGCTACTGATTCTAAAGGCAACCACAAAGCATTCTATAGCTATGTCAAGATTCTCAATCACAGCACTCAGATCTGCTCTGAGTAACAGCACAATGGTACTAAATATAAAGAACCAACTGATATTGCCAACATCCTAGCAGATAGGCTCAGTGCTAACTTTACCCCTCTCTCACCCCCTAAAGGGCCCATCTCTATACCAGAAGAATGCAAAGTTCCTGTAATCATAGTTGCCCAGGTAAAAAACACACTCTCCAAAGCCAAGGACACAACATCCATGGGACCTGACAACATCCCAGGCTGCTATTTACATGAACTGTAGAATGGACTGGCACCCCACCTAAGTACCATGTTCAGTCATAGCCTCACCTCAGGCTTTGTGCCTACTGAATGGTGCACAGCAACGGTTATCCCACTCCACAAAGGGGGAGCCACCATAGACCCCGGGAAATACTGCTCCATTAGGCTGATGAGCCTGGTCTGCAAGGCTATGGAACATATCATCATGGAACTTATAAACAATGACATTGGTAATCTCCAAACTCTGGACCTGACCCAGTTCGGGTTTGTAAAAGGCAGATCATGTCTCCTAAACCTGATAGACTTCTTTGAAGCAGTCACCAAAGCCGTAGATAAGGGTAAGGTGTTTCACACAGCCTATCTAGATCTCACCAAGGCTTTTGACACCATCCCCCACTCTGGAATTATAGATAAAATCACTAAACTAGGTATAAATCCCTATGTCACAAGATGGGTTGCCAACTGGCTCACTATCAGAACCCACACTGTGAAAGTAGCAGACTCTAAATCCAACTTCAGGCCAGTGACAAGTGGAGTACCATAGGGTACAATCCTAGGTCCTCTCCTGTTTGGTATCTACTTCTCTGAATTACAGGCTAACACAGAAGGTTTTTGGCTAACAAAGTTCGCAGATGACTGCAAACTAGGAGCCATAATCAAAACTTCTAATGATGTGGATATCCTACAAAAGGGCCTCACTGAGACAGATACCTGGTGTCAAAGCCATGGCCTCAAGCTCAATGCCAAAAAGTGCATTGTCATCCCTTTTGGTAAAAACTCTGCACCCATGAACTACCACATAGGCGGTAGTCTACTTAACACAGAAAGTGTGATAAGAGACCTTGAGACACAGGTGGACAGTAGTCTCTCCTTTGATAATCACATCGCCACAGTAGTCAGGAAATCCTTCTACGTGGCACACCTCATCACAAAAGGTTTCTCATCTAGGAAAAAAGAGGTCATTGTTCCCCTCTACACATCACTCATTAGACCCATTATAGAGTACAATGCCCCTTTTGGTCTGTACCTCACAAGACATTTACAACAACTGGAAAGGCCACAGAAATGGGTCTATATCAGAACATCGAAGTATTAAAACTTTGAATGTTCTGATATTGAACACTATTCAGCGAACGCTAAGAATAGCAAAGCTGCAGAACAGCGAATTCTTTCCTCGGGAAAGAATTCGGTTGGCTGTTTCTGTGGCTTCACTATTCTTAGCGCTGTGGTGGAAAGTTACGGGTTGGGTTCAGGTAAGTGTGCGATTGTTTGTACGTTAGGGTTAGGGGCGGGTTAAGTGATTTAGGGTTAGGGCGTGGGTTAGGTGTGTGTGCGATAGTGACAGACTTCAGGGTTAGGGGTGGTTTAAGTGAGTTAAGGTTAGGGCACGAGTTAGGTGAGTGTGCGATAGTGACGGACCTTAGGGCTAGGGTTTGGGTTAAGGTAAGTGGGTAGATAGTAGTGTATGTTTAGTTTAGTTAGATGTAGGAATTTAAGTGTATGTGTGTGGTTGCTGTTTGTTTGATGTGCTTGTGTTGTGTGTATGTGTTTTGGAGCAGTGAATTTTTTCCATGGGAAAAAATTTGCTGTTCTGAATGTTCGATATTTTCATGTTTAGATGTTTTGGGGCTGATGAAATAGCGTTCGCTATTTTCATCTTTCGAGAACGTGATATAAATGCCACAGAAATACCTCACAAAGAGGATTACCAGCCTCAAACAGATGCCCTACTCAGACCGTCTCAAAAAACCCCAGCTTTACTCTGTCTCATATCGCCTACTCAGAGGCGATATCTGCCTAACATGCAAAGCTATGTCAAATCCAGAGCTGTTGGACATGCTCCACTTAAAGAAATCCCCGTCCCTCTGAGCTACATGCTCTAGGGATCGAAACCTTGTCACCGCAATAAACAGAACATGCTGGAGAGATAGATTCCTGTCCCAGAGACTTCCCATACTCTGGAACAAACTACCTATCTATATCAAACAAAGCTCCTCATTAGCACTCTTCAAGAAAAATCTTGATGATTGGATGGGAGATAGGAAATTCACCCCGGGGATCACTTCTGTGGCTCTGCTTGACAGGGGCACAGGAAAATAATTTTCTTGGGTGGCAAAAGCCAGGGTACCCTTTGGCTAGGCTTATATGGGCCCTAGGACCAATAGCCTAGTACCTACCTATGAACCTATGAACCTATGTGTGGAGTTGCTGTGTTCATGTACTTAGTGCTGCACCCTGCATTGTTGGTTGCACAAGAAACTTCTGTTAATGTGCCCTACCTGTACTGAAACTCAGACTATATATGGATTGTGCATGAATGCATATAGTAACTGGTTAGAGCAGACTGCCCCCAAGTCAACAGCATGTTACTAAACAATAATTTCAGCAGCTTATACTAGGGTAGTCGACATTATCATGCCAGATACTTCTACTAATTGTCACCGAAATGTGCATTTAAGTATACAATATACATAAATAAACTGCTTAAAAAGATGAATACTTTCT
Organism: Protopterus annectens; assembly: GCF_019279795.1. NCBI lineage: Eukaryota > Metazoa > Chordata > Ceratodontiformes > Protopteridae > Protopterus > Protopterus annectens. Next base: position 995,494,346 of record NC_056727.1, on the reverse strand, counting down.
GCAGTACAAACCATGGTGAAAGTGTTACATTTGAAATGAATGTTAGTCAATTTTTGCAGTCATTAAATAATTTAAAATGACTAACCCAACTGCAATTTCATTGAAATTTAAGAAGTTTTCATTTTCTCTACTTATGGCATAAGTTAATGGCTGTTTTTCACATGCTGTTTGCTTCTGTATGAATGCTGTTACACAAGCATTCTGTTTGCATGCTAACACAAAAAGACTATTTGTATTATACACATACTAGACATTTATGAATCCAGAGCATAATTTTGAAAAAAAATCCTTGGAATCATGCCACAATGTTTTATGAATAAAGGCCTACATTCACAGATGCATATCTGTTTGATAAATATATTATTTTTTGAATTGTGCAGTACTAATAGCATTTCATTTAATTAAACTATATGACAGCCATTAAACACTCAAAAATAATTTAAAATAGTTTCTTTAGTATTATAATTATGAAGTGCTGTAAGGTTGAAATGCCCAGTATGAGGATTCTGAGATGAGTATATACCTTGCTCCAATTTACTCCTTGTGTAAATGCTACTCTTTTTCCTGGTTTACTTTATTCATTTATTTAAGACTACTTCTGAAGATATGCATATTGAAGTTCTCTAAAAGAATTTATTCCTGAATTCCTTTCAACTCTCATTCAGAGAAATAGTGTCTTGGGGAAGATAATAAGGTAATACAGTAACATTTTTTTTCTTGGGATAACTCTAAGTTCCACTCAGCAGTATTTGTGTTTGTCTGCTTGTCTGTACCGTGTGTGTGTGTGTGTGTGTGTGTGTGTGTGTGTGTGTGTGTGTGTGTCTAGCTTTGTGTAGGCAGGGGCTAGAGCAATTAGAAACTGGCTGAACCAAAGAGACATATGTGGTAGACACGTGGTGACCACAAGAAGCAATATTCTATCTATCCAGTGAGAGCAGAGTACAGCTGTAATAAGCAACAGCTCCCTTGAAACCACAGCAGAATATTCATTATTCATTGGTCCCATTGAGTAGGCCATGCAGAGATATAGGGTTTGTGTACTTTGTGTGTGTGTGTGTGTGTGTGTGTGTATGGGGACTTCTTCTCCTATGTGTGGCTCAGAACAATGGCCATAGGACCTCTGGGCAGATCAAAGCTGATGGGCTCTCTACACCCACAGACCATCCCTGTTATAAAACTTTGAAGCCCTCTGAAGATGCAGAACATACTACTTCTACTCAGGTCATTCAAGATGGCCTGAAGGTTATATTTTCAGAGACAAAAGCCACCTGTCTGTATACCTCTCAACTGCCCAGATTTTTGTGGAATGTCCAGATTTTTCCCTCATATCTTTGGTTGATTCCTCATAAAATGTGTGTTTTTTTTTGGCTAATGAGTGAGGATTAAATTCACTACATAATGACAGACATCTGAGTTTCAGACTTCATATCCTTCAGAAAATACATAATAACACAAATCCATTTATTCTAGCAACTTTCTAATTTGATAAGAGCAATATTTAAAATAAAACTCTGTTTGTGGGCCTTTGTCCCCCCATTATTTTGGCTTTGTCCAGATTTCTTGGCCTAAGATGTTGAAAGGTATGCTTGCCTGAGTGTGATAAAACCAGGGCTATAAAACTTTGGCAGAAGATGCTGCAGTGGCAAAAAATGAGAAACCGCAGTAACAGACCTTTTGGGTTCAGTCCTGAACAGACAAATTGTCAATTAATGTACCTTGGAAGAAAGATAACTGGCAAATAAAAAACATCATTCTGCTATACCATTCTAACTTATTTTCTTTGTTACATCCTCCTAAGTCCTATGCTCTTTGCCCATAACCTCTACCAATATCACCTTACAGATGTATACGCACACACACACACACACACACACACACACACACACACACACACACACACACACACACACACACACACACACACACACACACACACACACACACACACACACACACACACACACACACACACACACACACACACACAAAACACAAACATAAACACTCATGCATGCATGCATGCGTATAATGCTGCAATTCTATAAACATGTTCTTTCTACCTCACATCCACAATAGTTAATTTTCTCATCCTTACCAACATTACATCTAGTATTTTCACTGTTTCTTTACACAACACAGCCACTCCAGAATTACTTTCACTTCCTAAGTTCTATATTATATTTTCACTACACAATTTTCCTGTTTGCTGTCTTTCTTACCTTATATCCTCTAACATAAAACATCCACATCACATTTACCACACCATTCCAGTATCCCTATCCTTCTTACAGTGTTAATAATACTGTTCACATTTAAAGAAAGTACTCTAAATGTGTTGCTTTTCCGTCTTTTAAAGTTTGGGGAAATATTTTTACATTTTTGTGTTCATATTTTTATTTTTTTCCCCATATAGAATATTTTTCTTGGGTTTATGTACAAATTATCCATGATCCTCAGAATCAGGATTTTCTCTGTCTAGATCTTCAAAAAATTCTTAGTGGTAATCCCTTCTCCTGACCTCTCTTCTTCCATGCAAACTCTCTCCTCCTTTTTCCCTTCCATAAACTTTATTTTTTTAGAGTTTATTCTTCATCTAGTTCTCCCTCTCACTTGGCTTTTTGTAGTCCTTCCTCATGTATGTTTTCTTCTTTTTCCCTTCTTTTTCACTATTTACTATTTGCTGTTTATAAGTCCATCCAAAAGTGCCTATTTTTAACAAAACCTGGATTCAGGCACTCACCTTCTTGCTGTATGTCCTTTCTCCCCCACACTGCTTACACTATATCTTGTCACAATCGTTAATTGAATGAGAAAAGTCCCCTCAAATGTCACATGATTTATGTTGGCCAATAAATCTTAATGTCCCTCTATGATCAGCCATAAAAATAGCAATTGGAATGTGTCATTCCATGTTTTGTTTCAAACTACAAAACAGCTTCTAACCTCCACCCTCCATTCCAGTAGTTTTTCTCATCTCTCTCTCTTTTACAATGTTATCGCCATTTTCCAACAGTTTCACAAAAACACTGTATGCTTTTTTAACATCTTCTTCCAGTTCATCAGTTCTAAACTGCAAGATAAGATTTTTTTAACATTTAAGTTACTGCCAGAAAACAAACAATTGTTCAGTAGATAAATATCCTTTTTTTGACATATGTTTCCATAAATCCAGAAAACAAATAATTGTTCAATAGATAAATGTCCTTCTTTTTGTCAAATAGTTCCATAAATGTCATCATTGGTTCCTCAGTTTCAAATGTTAAGTCACAAAAAGTCTTTAACCCTATATGTATAAAAGACTGAATGTCTTGAGCTTTAAATCCCCAAAAAACAGTTACCAAATTCCCTCATATATAATATCTATCTATTACAGTCTCATTTTTTATTCATATTCTCACAGATGATCATCTCTTCTTTTTAAAAACACTTACAGTTTGTTGCTTCTCTGCTTTTTATCTACTAGCACCTGCTTACTTCATTTTTCCATTAAGATAGCTAAACACTGCTCATTTGTAATATCCACCACAGAAGAATCATCTGCTTTCTGATTTTTCACGATAAACACATTTTCTCCAAATTCTCATTTTCAACTTCCCAACTCTCCTCCAACTTCCCAACTTTCCATAGCTTTTCTCTCTTACCCCATACTGTTGCTTCTCTTAGATCTCTTCCTTGTTGCTCTATCAGCCTTCCAACACCATCTAGCAGCTTCAAAGAGAAAAATGTAGGTATCCTTTATTTATATACAAAATGAATCTTATTTACAGCCTATTTACATATTTACAAATATTTACAATGTACAAATATATAGCTATATACATCTATTAACACATAATCATAATTTCCTTTACAATCATACTAAAGTTTCATCAATCTTAGATCCCACTCCTTTTTCCATAACCACCAGCTGACTTTACTTAATATTGTTGCTAAAATCCATTTAGCATTAAACATAATATTATTTATTCTTTCATTTCTTGTAACCCTTATAGCATAAAATAACTTTTATCTGTTCTTTTAACATATTCTTTATTTCTATTCTTATAATATCCATATTTAATAATATCCATGTTTAATTTATCCACTTCTTTTATATCTTTGAAAAATATATTTACATAGTTTTCCCCGCAACTTTTTTACTCTTTTACATTTCAAAAACACATGTTCTGTACTTTCTTCTTGACAATGTAAGCATATTGTATCACTTTTCTTTTTATATGGTATATTTCCTTTTACTGGCAATTTAACTATTACCATACTCCACAAAAATCTTGACATTCTACTCTGTGATTACACCAATTACTTCTTATTTTTATAGATTTAATTTTATCATCTGTTAGATTTCTCCATGGTTTTACTTAGTTGTGTTTTATTATTACATTCTTATACCATAATTTTCTACCTTTTTTATACCATCAGTTTTTATTTTCCACAAAATTATTTTTCTTGGTAACATTTTATTTCTTCATTTATACACTCTTTTTCTCTTTTAGTCTTTTTTAACATATTCCAAAATGTACCATACTTGTATGTATATAATTTTACTACTAATCTCTCATCTTCTTTCATTTATTCACTTTAACAGTTCGTGCAAATTTAATGAAGCAGCATAGACCACTGGCCTAATTAACCCTAAACCACCTTCCTCTTTATTTACATGCAAAACTCCTCTTTTTCCTGGGTTTGATCTAGAACCCCATATAAAGAAAACAAATCTACAATAATTACTTTTCAAATATTGTTGGCAACATAAATGCACTTGCTAAGTATGCTATTTTCCCATCAGTACAGAACTTATCAAATTAGCCTTTTTTTCTGAATGATAATTTATATGTTCTACAGAAAAGACAGGTTTATTTTATTTCTTCTGTTGCTTTTTCCCATTGAATTCTACTTACATATTTATTCTCAAATTGTATACCTAACACAGAAATTTCATTCATTGTAAAATATATACCTCCTATCTTTACTATATAACCTAAACCTTTACTTTTTATTTATTTAAAGACATTACCTCTAGACACTCATTTGTGCAAATTATTGTTTATTTTGTCTACATTTTGTTTTTGAAATTATTATAATGTCATCTGCATATGTTAATAGAATTGGAATTGTTAACCCTTCCAGTACTATAGACCCTGCCTCCTTCATTTTCTGATTTAGTTCACATAATACCACATTCATAACTAATGCAAAGTGTATACAACTTATTAGACATGTCTGTCTTACACCACTCTTCATATGTACCTCTTGGCTTAACCAGCCATTTACAAGTATTTTTACTTTATTATAGTATACACTGGCATACATAATTTCTGAACTTTCACACATATATTATATTCCTTCACTAAAACCCATATGATTTCAAATCCAGTTGTATCAAATGCCTTATTAAGGTCTCCTATCATGATTTTTTCTTCTTCTTTTCTGTTCATAATACCATCCACATTTTCTCACTATCATTAATAATTCTTAACAACCCATCCTCTTTATACTACATATACAATCTTCCATAATATTTTGCATTTTAGTTTCAAATTTCTTTTGTATTATTTTCATAAAAGTCTTATAATAATTATTATTCAATACTATTGGTCTCCAGTTTTGGAATTGTCTTCTATCTTCCTTCTTCCATATGAATGCAAATATTCCGCAATATAATTCTTTATAAATAAAACCGTCATTTAACCATTCATTCAGTTTTGGAATTGTCTTCTATCTCCTTTCTTCCATATGAATGCAAATATTCCGCAATATAATTTTTTATAAATAAAACCATCATTTAACCATTCATTCAAAATCTTTAACATTTGTTGTCAATTCTTTACATTTTTTACATTTTATATCCTATTCCATCTAATTCTGCAGCTGAATCTATATTTACTTGCAACAATACTTTATCTCATTTAAATAAATCTCTTTTTCCAACTCTTCAGTCTCTTTTTCTGTTAACTTTTTTACTTTCTGTGTTTTTTCACTACCTTCTTTTTTCTTTAAACATTTTTGTACATATTGTACTACACTATTCATACTCTTTTCCTGAGATCTTTTTATTTCTCATTATACATTTTTTCTCTCATTACACTTTCTTCCTTTACTAATCTGCTTAAGTAACTTGATACTTCTCTTTCTCCTTGTAAAAATATATTTGCTTATATAACAACTCTTGTATTTGTTTTTGATTTATTCATATAATTCTTTTTTTCTTTTTTAAATACTTTCTATCATTATGTTCTAACTTTTCCAATGTGTCTTGTGTGTTCTTTTATATTTTTCTTTCTTTACTTTTCTTACATACTGCCACTGTAAAACATTTTTTTCCTTTTTCTGTAAATATCATCCATCATTCAGACCAGTTTTATAAAATGTTCTCATGGCAATATGATCTTTTCATAACTGCATTACTAATCTTTTATTCTTTCATCATTTTTTACTTTTTCATTTATCCTTTTAATTCCTTTGCATATTTTTATATATTCCTTGTTTTCCTTTTTCTCTAGTCATATTGCAAGATGATTAAAAAATCCTGTTTCAACTACCCCATAGGTAAACCTTCTGATATAATAAAATAACCTATTTCAGTTCTATATATACCGCTTTTGTAAGTCCATGATCTTTTGTAAAAAAGTTTTAACTTACCAAATCTTATAACTTCTAACATTTTTCTTATATCATTTCCTTTCTTTTTACATTTGCCACTTAAATCGCAATTAAAGTCTCCTGCTATTATAATATTCATATTTATCACTACATAGCCTAAATCTGATGAAATGAACTTTCCCTTTCTTTCTAATCAGTATACGCATATAATGTTATAAATATATGTACTTCTTCTCCCCATTTTAAATCTACAATAGTTAATTTTCCGTTGTTGCTAAAGTTACATCTTATATATTTACTGTAGTCTAAAACATCTCTCATTTCCAAAATTCCAGATTATCTTTTCCCCTTATCTTCTCTGTTTGTAATCTTAATTCATTTGTTAAAAAATCTTGTGTCTTCTATTATGATTACATCTACATCACATGTATTACAAAACTCCAAAGTCTCTATTATTCTTATAGTCTTAATACAATTTACATATAGAAGAACTCTAAAATTTTCATTTCCTCTTAGATTCATGGATTCATAAGTTCATAGCTAATTACTAGGTTAACTTTATTAATAGGCCATTCTAAGCCTAGCCAACTTCCCTCCCAATGATAAGAATCAAACACTGCATCTTGTGTCTGTGAGTCGATTCAAACACCTTTGCCATTATACCAATCCCTAATCATTGGGTATATATTTTTTCATCCATTTCCTGTCTTTTTCTATTATCTTATCCCTTTAAAGTTTATTTGTCTGTCTTTTATCCTTTAAACATTAGAATTATTTTTTCTTTTACCACTTCCCAATTTTTGTCTTCTTTATCACTTATTTCAGAACCTAGTTCTATGTCCTGTTTATTATTTTTCATCTCTTTTTCTTCTATTTCTACTACTTATAAAATGTCTTCTCTTGTTTTATTTTCCTTTCTTTCTTTTTCTTTACTCTTATTTTGGTTTTGGTAATCCAGCCATAAATGTCCAATTTTGTCACATTTATAAGATTTCAATTGACATTTTTTGCATAATGTCCCGTTTTGCCACAGATATGTTTTCTTTTGTCACAGTTACTTATCAAATGTCCTTTTTGGTTGCTTCCAGAATTTTATGGCACTCCTATTTCCTTCCACATTTATCATGCTTAGTATATGTATACTTGTTTCTCTTTCTATTTTTTAACACAATATTATAATCCCAGCCACCAGTCATAAACTTTTTGCAATATCCAGTACTTTCTTACATAAAGTTTTCAAATGTCATCTCAAACATACTTTTTCCACTTCTGTTTGAAATTGTACATGGATTTTCTTTTTTGTTTCACTGTTAAATGCTTTTATCACAGAAATATTCCATGAGTTACAGTCTTCTATTTTTCATATTCTCCAAGAAGATTTCTCAAATATGACAGCACAAAATGTGTCTTTGTTAATAAATGCTCTTACCTCATGTGCTTTTACACCAAAGGAGCTATTAAATTGTCCTACACTTCATACATATCCATTTCTGTTTCTTCTTTACTTTGAATACTTACCACATACTTCTGTTTTTCATTATCTTCTGCATTCTTTCCTGCTACTCTTTGTCTGCCTTCTGTTACTTTCTCTGCATATATATATATATATATATATATATATATATATATATATATATATATATATATATATATGTTTGTCCCTCTCACCACTACTCTTTAGGATTGTCTCTGCATCTTATTTTTGTATTTTCTCCATAATGCTCTCCAGGAAACATCTCCTTCATTTTCTAGCTCACTCTGCATCACCATTTCCTTAAGTAAATCATCCCACAACCCTCCTGGGTGGAGGGTTGTAATGATACATCCATCATTTGCTGACATCTCCATAAAACAGATTTCTATGAAACATTTGTACAGAATCCTGTACACATTTGCTGGTCTCAATATTTGGTGGAGAAATCAAACACTGCATCTTGTGTCTGTGAGTCGATTCAAACACCTTTGCCATTATACCAATCCCTAATCATTGGGTATATATTTTTTCATCCATTTCCTGTCTTTTTCTATTATCTTATCCCTTTAAAGTTTATTTGTCTGTCTTTTATCCTTTTAACAATATATATACAATCCTCAAAATAGTTGAATGATAACTATGACATTGGAGGAATACATACTAAGTCCAAGGTATTCCCTGTCTCCAAGGCACATCAGTCTTGTTGTTCGTATATGTAAAATGTGAGGTAGCAGGGTACAAAGGTGAAACAAAATATTTTAATGGTGTAACCAATGTGTTTTAAAATCTGTTGTACTTTGTTAATTGTAGCATATTTGCAGCACTTTGGGATGTTAGGAAGTCTTGACATCAAAAATTGTAGTTCAGTTCTTTATAGCACAAAGGCAGCACAGGTGTCCCTGTCCTGTGCTGTTCTGCAATACAATACTAGTGCTTGTGGTAGAGTCTGGCAGCTGGAGAGCACATGGCACGTGTTGATATAGATGGTGATGCATAATATGAGAAGGCTGCAAAGTAAGCACCATTACTTGTAAACCAGTCACAAGTGGCACAGCACATCTTGATGCACTGTGGTATTTCCCTAAGAACAGGAGGAGATGTGCAGCACGTAGTACATGGGAGGTAGCTATCCAATATTTTTACCTCTAATGTCACTCCCATGGCCATTGTAACAATGACAGACTGATAAGATATGCAAAGCTGTAGTGCTACCATGACAAATGTGAAACATAGCTTCAGTGGTTCAGTCCTGATGATACATAAATAGTAAGTCACAGAGAGCATCCCTCTAAAAATGTTTCAGGTCCACATAGTATAATCTATATCAAGGACAGTGCATACTGTTTTGTTAAGGACAGATTGAAAGAGCACATGATGCATGGACAAGGTTTAAATACTACTCTAATTAACTTAAAAAGTTAACAAAGCAACATCATTTTCATCAATGTGCATTTTTGAAGAATAAGAAGTATGAAATTCTAATGCCTGGCATTCTTACCTGATCATAATCCTCTGTGATTTACCAGAAAACAAAAAAAATTGTGAGGGACAGGAAAAATATGAAGCTAAATTAGGGATGTTCTGTAAAATTAGAGATAGTTAAGAAGAAAGAAAACATGACCAAGTGAAAAGTATAATCCAAGGCAGCGAAGAGCAGCAAGAAACAGCAATGAAGCCAAAGGTAATCTCCACAAAAAGTTTATTCAAACACACAACATAAATTTCTCCAAGTCCTTCTCTCAAACACACGACATAAATTTCTCCAAATCCTTCTCTCAAGCGCTTTCGCTCAGTGCAATACTGAGCTTTATCAAGATAAAAATGCAGGGCAGAACAACCTTATTTGTAAGTCTCTTAATGAGATCATGTGCTTCGTTAATTAAAACCAGTCAAGTTACAATTAAAATTAATTGGTGACCAATTTAAAATTAAAGAGCAAGATGTTGTATGAAATACATAAAATCCTAAATAAAATACCTTTTGTTAAATATGTCCGTAGTTTTAACAATGATGACACGCAGGTTGACCTACCTAGAAGGAGTGAGAGACTAGCGGAAAAGGAAAGAAAGAACTCTCATCAGGATTTTATATTTCCCCCAGACAAATCAGGGGGGAGGGGGGGCAGATTCCCAACGAGGAGATGGAACAAGTAACTGAGATCAGTCATGCTGTGCCCGACCAGGAGAGTTGTGTACCTTTGGATTCACCTCCTATTACCCCCACCAGTTACACGGTGACCACGGATAACAATTTTACTGTTTATAATTTTACTGATTTAGAGATAACGAAGGAACATTTTAACTTATTTACAAGAGGTATGCATTTTATACCAGCACGATCATTTAATCTTGAAAAAGAACTGATAGATCTTAAAATGTTTGTTAGGCAATTGAATTTGTCTCTATACTTCAAGGGTCAACCCTGTCAAGGTGACATACTTACTAGAAAGAGTACCTTTAACCCTCCTACACACTCCTCCACTAAGGTGTTTGAAGAATTGGTGGAAAGAGATCTAAGAGCTATTGGCATTAGACAACCTGCTGCAGGTCCCCAGAATCTAAGTTTGAATGAAACACACATAATCAGGTTTTTAAAGGAAGAAGGGTGTAGAGTAATGAAACCGGATAAAGGAGGGGGCTTAGTTTCGATGTACAATATAGACTATGATGCGCATATTTACAACGTGTTACAGGATGTTGAGCATTATGGCTTGATATCAACAAATGAGCTACACATAGCATATTCCAAAATTAACTATCTATTAATGGACCACCTTTTACAAGGAGCCATTAATGAAAAGCTATATAATTACTTGTTTGTAGCCAAACCAAGAATCCCAGTAATTTTTGGTATTCCAAAGACCCACAAAGGACTGGACCCTTTAAAATTCAGACCAATAGTTTCTGGTGAAGGAAGCATCACTGAACCTTTGGGGAAATGTATTGACTATGTCCTCAAATAGTTTGTTACATCACTAAGCCACATATGCAAAGATTCTTGGGACTTCCTAAAGGGTATGGGATCCCATTTGTACCACCCAGACCTTTTAATGGTAACTATCGATATAGTGCAACTATTCCCCAGTATACCACATTTGACAGGTCTGGATTGGTTCAAAGACGTTTTGGTCAAAGAAGCCAATCTTGGTGCCAATGTTGTGAATTTGCTAGTCGAATTCATGGATATTGTGTTAAACAATAATTTCATCTTTTTTAACAGCGAAATTTACAAACAGAAATTGGGAGTTGCAATTCTTACCTAATTCTTACCTACACTTTAGCAGTAGTCATCCTTTCTATCAAAAGAAAGGAATTATCAAAGGGCAACTAATCCGTGCTTCTAGAATGTGTAGCACTGCGGAATACTTCTCAAACGAGGTTAGCTTTTTAGAAGAGAAATTTTGTGAAAGGGGCTACCCGGCCAAACTAATCAAGAATTTGGTCATGGAAATTTCCGCATGTAGAGAAGAAAAATACCCACCACTTTTAGGATGCATGTTACCGCAAGTGGATAACTTGCATAAGAACACCCAGCAGCTAGAACAAACTAGTTACATACACACATTTTCCAGCAATTCTGACCTGATAGAGGCAGCAATAACAAGGTATTGGCCAGTTCTTACATTGCATGATGATTTTTCAACAAAGGTTCCAACTAAACCCACATTTGTTAGACACAGGGGTACTAACATGAAAGAGCTATTTAAAAGAAAAGAAATTACGAATACCACTGGTAGTAGATCCAAGAAAGGAACTTATAAATGTGGAATGTGCAAACAATGCACTGCTATGTTGAATGATCATAGTATATACATCCCATCTAGGAAATATCTATTCCGGTCTAATGGGCATTTTAACTGCAATGCAAAATATGTTGTATATTTAGGCCCATGTATAAAATGTCAAAGTTTCTATATTGGGAAAACAGAAAGGACTCTAAAGAGAAGAATTTATGAGCATTTCTACGATATTTCCAAGAAAAAAGAGACCAATGCTTTTTATAAACACTCTTTGTCCTGCCCAGATATGGAAATCAAGTTCATTGTGTTAGACCAGATAACACCCGACAAGAGAGGGGGTGACTGGGAGACTAAATTGGAATATAGGGAGCTTATATGGCAACTAAGACTGGATGCAGCTAAATGGCCAGGGTTAAATGACTACACAAATTTAACTAGTGTTTTAAAACTAAGAAGAGCTAAGTTATAGCACAGCATTTAGTAAGAGATTATCAACATTACTTATTTGTATCAAATTATTTGTATTTTATATTTATATTTATTCTGAGTATAGGGAATATAATCTATGTAACAACGTTTGAACACTTAATACTTGATTATTATTTTTATTTTTAATTCTTGCATTTTTAACATTTGATTTTTATTTATTACTATTTATTACTCACATCATTTATTCATGGTACCCCATTGTAATATTTATTGCATACTAAACAGTGTTATAAATATCAATCACTACAAATGTGGTTTCATGGGACATTAACATATAACAATATTTATTTATTTATACATGAATGCTTTGTGATTTTCAAATGACATATCTTTTAAATAACATATTTTTTAACTACAACATATTTAACAAAAGGTATTTTATTTAGGATTTTATGTATTTCATACATCTTGCTCTTTAATTTTAAATTGGTCACCAATTAATTTTAATTGTAACTTGACTGGTTTTAATTAACGAAGCACATGATCTCATTAAGAGACTTACAAATAAAGTTGTTCTGCCCTGCATTTTTATCTTGATAAAGCTCAGTATTGCACTGAGCGAAAGCGCTTGAGAGAAGGATTTGGAGAAATTTATGTCGTGTGTTTGAGAGAAGGACCTGGAGAAATTTATGTCGTGTGTTTGAATAAACTTTTTGTGGAGATTACCTTTGGCTTCATTGCTGTTGCTTGCTGCTCTTCGCTGCCTTGGATTATACTTTTCACTTGGTCTTGGTTTCAAGAATGAAAACATTCTAAAAAAAAAATGAACAGTTGTCAGGTAATCCAGCTACTATCCATATCAGGTTGCCTGCCAGAATAAAAATAAATAAAATAAACACTTAATCCTTACTCCTGCAGGGTGCTGCTGGCATCATCCATGATGACTACCTATTTCTCCCTTGTGCAGTCACACACTTTCTAATCCTTGTCATAAAATTTCCATCTGTTTTTTGGCAAATGAAATTCATGAAATCTTTTACACTGAAAGTTATCACTCCACCATAAGACGCCATTTGGTTAGGAGCACTTTCTGACCTTTACTTACTTATTTGTTTTTATTTTTTTTTTTGTCTTTTATTTTTAAGTAAAGAAATCAGACAGATTAATTTACGTTATATACACACACATATATATATATATATATATATATATATATATATATATATATGAGATCACCCTACAGTGAAGAGAACGGTAAGTGGAAACCATTCTCTTCATTGTAGCATGATCTCGGAGTTGGTATATTAAAGTAGGGGTGTGTGGGGGGTGCAGGGGGGCTTGCTGCCCTGCAAAAAGATTATTTTAGTTGTTTTTTTTTCTTTTTTTGTGGGTGTTCACTTTTTACTTTCGAGATTCCAAAATCTCGATGTTTTGAATTCGGTATATCAAAACTTGAGATTTTGGTATTTTGAAATTAAAAAGTGGACCCATATATATATATATATATATATATATATATATATATATATATATATATATAGATATATAGATATATATATATATATATACACACACACACACACACACACACACACACACACACACACACACACACTACTGCTTGTATTATATGTTCTTTTGTCAAGGTAACAAAGAGCATTAACTGTATACCTGCAAGTACTGCAAAATATCAAGCAAAAGTGCCTTACTTTTTGTTTTAAAAAGATGTATCAGTTCTCCACTTGTGGTCTTTTTCTAGTAAATCATCTAAATGTATTCACTTCTTACTAGAACGCATAAGGAAATTATCATATGTGACTGCCACAGTTGGACCGCCACTTAGCATCTTCCAATTAAACTGGATTACACCAATAACAGAAAACCCATCCAGACTGTAATTCTAGCTCTAGCATAACTAAGGTCTACCTCTGAATTTTGGCACTCATTAGGACCTAGAGAGATCATGACAGTTGCTGTATATTATGAAACCTTTCTCTTGCTACATACTCTCTAACTGAATTTAGATGACTATTATCATAGCTTTTTTCAAAAATGTTTTCTTTAACTCATACATTTTAAGTTTAGATTCACTGCTGTCATTATTAAACCTGCACATTGTAATTGCCAGTCTATTCATTACATTTAACTTTAGATATTTAGGATGCAGACTAGTGAAATGTAAGCAGGTGTTGCTCTGAAATATGTACTTAACAGTTTACCATTTGCTTCATCCTTGTAAACCTCTAGACCTAGAAAATGCATTTTGACTCTAGAGGTTTTAGCTTCAATATCTATAAAGTGTTTTGAATGATAGTATATTTCAGAAACCCATCAAAACAGTCACTCCCACCCTGCTAAATAAGAAAAAGATCATATGTAGCATGACAATAAAAAATAGACTCTTTATGTGGACAAATTCCCGGGAATACTCGCCATATGAACAAGAGAGTTCAGAATAGCTGGGCTTGTGTATTATTTAACAATCGTTACATTAAACACTTTGCAGAATACTAGATGAGTGTAAATAGGCTCAGGCAGGGCATACTAGTAAATATCACTGCTCAGGTTGTAGATGATGACACTGTCTTACCTTGAGATAGTCAGACTGGCTACCTGTAACAGTAAGGGCCTGTGTATAGCTCAGCTCCTTTATATACAAATTGTTAAATCACAGTCACTGTTAACCCTTATGAACCAAGCATTGATGGAGATCCATTACTTACCACATGAAGACAACAAGAGAACAAGCTCTAACACTACACAGAACTGAATTTAATCAAGCTATTAGAGAGATGGCATTTTATAAAACTGCCCCTGCCTTATAGAATTCTGTATTGCCATATCTGAGAAACAGTGGCAGCTATACCTCTATTAGAAATAAAAGGCTACATTTTTATTTAGGGAGGAATACAAATGTGTGAGTAGTTCAGAACATGCCTGACAGATTACCCTAATTTATAGGACAAGTCAGATTCTTGAATTTACATTTATTAGACTAATGCAACTGTCAATAATAGGTATAGTGTCCCATTAACAATTAATATATAACAATAAACTATCTCCAGTTAACCCTGAATATATAGCAATGGTTACAGTCTCCAGTTAGCTCTGAATACACAGTAAGAGGTATAGTCTCCAAGTAACCCTGAATATGTAGTGATAGGCAGAGTTCTCAGTGAATCATGAGCTTGTAGTAACAGGACACTGAATATGTAGTAATAGGTATAGGTTCTTAGTAACACTGAATATGTAGCGATAGGTAGAATTCCCAGTGAACCATGAGCTTGTAGTAGCAGGTACAGTCTCAAGTTAACCCTGAATGTGTAGTAATAGTAGAGGTTCTGAGTAACACTGAATGTGTAGTAATAGGTACAGGTTCTTAGTAACACTGAATATGTAGTGATAAGTAGAGTTCCCAGTTAACCATGAGCTTGAAATAACAGGTACAGGTTCTGAGTAACACTGAATGTGTAATAATAGGTACAGGTTCTGAGTACCACTGAATATGTAATATGTAGTAACAGTACAGATTCTGAGTAACCCTGAATGTGTAGTAATAGGTATGGGTCCTGAGTAACACTGAATATGTAGTAATAGGTAGAGGTTCTGAGTAACACTGAATATGTAGTGATAGGTAGAGTTCCGAGTGAACCATGAGCTTCTAGTAACAGGTACAGTCTCAAGTTAACCCTGAATGTGTAGTAATAGGAATAGATTCTGAGTAACATTGAATATGTAGTAATAAGTACAGGTTCTGAGTAACACTGAATGTGTAATATTAGGTACAGGTTCTGAGTAACACTGAA
Source organism: Protopterus annectens (assembly GCF_019279795.1). Classification (NCBI taxonomy): domain Eukaryota; kingdom Metazoa; phylum Chordata; order Ceratodontiformes; family Protopteridae; genus Protopterus; species Protopterus annectens. The sequence goes on along the minus strand of NC_056727.1, from coordinate 995,478,298 downwards.
TATGTAGTAATAGTACAGATTCTGAGTAGCCCTGAATGTGTAGTAATAGGTACAGGTTATGAGTAACACAGAATATGTAGTAATATGTACAGGTTCTGAGTAACACTGAATATGTAGTAATGGTACAAGTTCTGAGTAACTCTGAACGTGTAGTAATAGGTACAGGTTCTGAGCAACACTGAATATGTAGTAATAGGTACAGGTTCTGAGTAACACTGAACATGTAGTAATAAGAAAAGGTTCTGAATAGCACTGAATGTGTAGTAATAGGTATAGGTTCTGAGTAAACCTGAATGTGTAGTAATAGGTACAGGTTCTGAATAACACTGAATATCTAGCAACAGTACAGGTTCTGAGTAACACTGAATATGTAGTAATAGTATAGGTTCTGAGTAACCCTGAATGTGTTGTAATAGGTACAGGTTCTGAGTAACACTGAATATGTAGCAATAGGTATAGGTTCATAGGTTCATAGGTTCATACTAGGCTATCTGCCCTAGGGCATTTATAAGCCTAGCCAGAGTGTGTTTGGCTTTCGCCACCCATTTTAAATTAATTTTGCTATGCCCTTTTTTGAGGTTAGTATACTGTGCCTCTGTCTAACAGTGACACAGAAGTGATACCTGGGGTAAACCTACGATCTCCCATCCACTCATCAAGATTCCTCTTGAAGAGAGTCAATGAGGGACTCTGCCTAACCTGGAATGGTATTTTATTCCAGAGTGAAGGGAGCCTTTGGGTTATGAATCTGTCCCTCCAGCATGTCCTATTTATTTCAGTGCTGAGGTTCAAGTCCCTTGAGCTCGTAGCTCGATGGGATTTGGATTTTCTGAGGTGCAGCATGTCCATTAATTCAGGGTTGGACATGGCTTTATACATCAGGCACAGATCGCCTCTGAGCAGGCGGTGTGCCACTGAGTAGAGCTGGAGTTTCTTTAACCGGGCTGCAACATCTGTTTGAGCCCTTTGATCCTCTTGGTGAGGTACTTTTGGGGTCTTTCCAGTTGCTCCAGGTGTCTGGTAAGGTACATCCCAAAAGGGGCATTGTACTCAATAATGGGCCTGATGAGGGATGAGTAAAGACGCACGATGACCTCCCCTGATCTAGATGTGAATCCCTTCATGATTAGGTGGGCTATATAAAATGTTTTTCTAACCACTTTGGCCACGTGGTTGTCAAATGAGAGATTGCTATCAACTTGGGTCCCCAGGTCCCTAATTACTTCTTCTGTACTTAATGGATTACCACCTATGTGGTAATTTGTGGGCACTTTGTTTTTGCCAAAGGGGATGACTATACACTTTTTGGCGTTTAGCTTGAGTCCATGGCTCTGGCACCAGTTGTCTGTTTCTGAGGCCCTTTTGGAGGATGCTTGTGTCAGCTGGAGAGTCAATTATGGCACCCAGTTTGCAGTCATCTGCAAACTTGGTCAGCCACAGTCCTTCCGTGTTGGCCTGTACCTCCGAGAAATATATACCGAACAAGAGAGGTCCCAGGACTGAGCCTTGTGGGACGCCACTTGTAACTGGTTTGGAGTCTGACATGGCTCCAGCAATTCTAACCATGTGGGTTCTGTCCTTGAGCCAGTTTGCAACACATCTAGTGACATAGGGGTTTATATTTAAGCTGGTGAGCTCTATAATGCCCGAGTGGGGTATTGTATCGAAGGCTTTTGTGAGGTCCAGGTAGGCTGTGTGGACCACCTTCTCCTCTTCAATGGCCTTGGTGACTGTTTCAAAGAAATCAACCAGGTTTAAGAGGCAGGATCTGCCCTTAACAAAGCCAAACTGGGTAGGATCCAGTGTCTGTAGGTCCCCAATATCTTTATTTATGAGGTCTATGATGATCCTTTCCATAGCTTTGCAGACCAAGCTAGTCAGGCTTATGGGGCGATAGTTTCCAGGATCCGTTGAGGCACCACCTTTGTGGAGAGGGACCACTGTTGCTGTACGCCACTCTTTGGGTACATATCCTGTAGTAAGGCTGAGACTGAACTGTAGTTTTATGTTTGGGTTTAGCTCTTCTTGGAGGTCATGTAGGACGCAGCCCGGGACACCGTCTGGTCCCATTGATGCTGTGTTTTTTGCTTTGGAGAGGGCAGCTCTTACCTGAGCATCTCTCATGTCAGGGGGGCAGCACTCTGCTGGGATAGATATTTTCCCTTTTGGTGTGGGGGGGGGAGTTTGTGCTGAACCTGTCAGCTAGGATGTTGGCAATGTCTGTGGGTTCGGTGTATTTTTTGTCATTTTGGACTAATTCTGAGCATATCTGGGAATTCCCACCCAGGTTCCTAACATAACTAAAGAAAGCCTTGTGATTATCCTTAGTGTCCTGTGCAATTTTTCTCTCGAAGCTGGCCTTAGATGATTTTATGAGTGCCCGTAGATTTTTGCTAATACTGATCAGAGATGCCTTCCCTTTTTGGGATTTTGCTCTCTCATGTAGTAGCTTCCTCCTTCTATTGTATAGTTTGTTTATGGCTGGGGTCCACCAGACAGGACGTCTGCCTTTGGAGGACTGGGTCTTGGTTTTATTTGGGATTCAGTAAGGAAGCAAGCTAGCAAGTACGACTGGTGCTCGGCAACCAAGCTTGTGTGAGCAATAAAGAGAAAAAAGCCAGCACCTCGAGTGGTTCCAATACATAGATTTTATTTCACAAGAACTAGACCGGTTTCAGCTATTCAAGCTTTCATCAGTAGTTGAAAAAAACCCATGATCCATGCATTCCTGAAGGTGTTCATAGAATGTGTTTATAAAGGATTCTGCGGTCTGGGCCGTATTTTCCACAGGCCCGGGGGCTTTGAAGGATTCCACCTCAGTTTTGAGGAGTGTGAAATTTGCTTTAGAGAAGTTTTTCACTGTGGTTTTCTGGGCAGGGAGTCGGGTCAGGATGTGAATATCCAGTGAGATTAGTTTATGGTCTGATCTTACCAGTGAGGGATACACTTCTGGTCTGGAGCATAGAGTCCCCATGTTGGTGATGATCAGTTCCAGTATGTTTTCCCCTCTTGTGGGAGTGGTAACAAGTTGTTCCATAGCATTTGAGTTTATAAATTCTAGGAACCTTTGGGCTAGGGTGTTGGAGCTAGAGTAATGCTCCCAGTCTATGTTTGGGTAGTTGAAGTCGCCCAATATAATGGTGTTTGGAGAGACCGTCATATTTTCCAGTGTTCTCAGGAAGGCCGAGTGGGGTTCCTGGGTTTGGGAGGGTGGTCTGTAGCATGCTATAAACTGGAAGGCAGTTTTACCCACTGTTAGTTGCACATGGATAGTCTCTGATGCTTCATGCTGTGCCACCAACCTGGAGGTGTGGGTATCTTTGACGAATATTGATACTCCCCCTCCTTTTGTGGTTCAGTCCATGTTTGGGGGCTGAAAAGCATGGTATGAGGTATAACCTGGTAGTGCTGGGGTGCTCTCGGGAGCCTTGAACCAGGTTTCTGTTACTGCACAGATATCGATGTTCTCCATGCTAAGGAGAGTTTCGAGTGTGTGTATCTTGAGGTTTAAACTTCTGGCATTGAGTAGCATTTCTCTTAGTTTCTTATCCCTTGTGATACCTATGGAGGTGGGTTTGTCTTTTGAGCCTTGCCTAAAAAAGGCACTATGGGGGTAGCAAGAGCCTTTGCCAATATCCAAAAGCCCAGGGGTGACAGGTGCAAGCCGTCCCTAGCGAAGCATCGTGGCTTGTCGAGCATGTCATCCCAGGCTGACAGGCATTGGATCCCCTTTGAATGACACCAATACTTAAGCCAGTTGTTGAAATTGATCTTGTTTTCATATTGTGGTATCATTCTTGGTGAGGGTAAGATGCTACTCAAGGTCAGGGTCATACCGGCCTGGGCTACATGCTCAGAGAGCTCCTCTATGTCTCTTTTCATGTAGTCCAGGGAGGTACATCTCAGGTCATTCACACCAGCATGGACAATGACTGAGTCATATTTGTACTTGCCTTGAGCTGACCTGAGTGCTTGAGTTATGTGGCGGATCCTAGTGCCCGACAGGCAGCTCACCGTAACCTTCTCCTTGTTCAGCCTGTTGAGCGGGACGTCAGTGTGCCTGACGATAGAGTCACCTATTACAAGTGTATCAGGTGTGTTGTTTAGCCTTAAGGGCTGTGACTGTTCAGCACACTGGCTTTGTGAGCTATGTGTTGCATGTGTTTTGTTTTGGGGTAGCGGTTGCTTGGGTGTCTGCTTTGGAGGTCTCTGCTGCTTAGGCAGATTTTTATTTAGAGCCTCCGAGTATGTTTTTATGTGTTTATGTGTTTGGTTTGCTGTCGTGGTAGGTCTATGTGAGACTGGAATTGTAGTGAGTGTGGTTTCCTTCTCCTCCTGACTGGTTATGCCAGTACTGAGTTGAGAGAGATTAGCCTCCAGTTCGGCTATATGGTTGCATCTCTCACATGTGGTGGAATTTGTTGGGAGGAGGAGAGGGTTGTCTGTGTACATGAGGCAGTTGTAACATTGCCTCAAGATTCCCAGATTCACCAGCTGGACCAGAGAGGAGATTGACAACTGACCTTTGGACATGCTAGAATAGTATTGGGAATTCCTTTATAATTGAAAAAAAGGGCCAATGGGGAACAAGGTACTCAAGGGGAGTTTGTGAGGGTGTAGTGCTTTTAATTTTTTAGTGCTGACTTAGTGAGCAAGTGCCAGGTAACTTAAATGCAATGTGTTACAGGTAACTTAAATGCAAAAATGACAAACAGTAACTTTCCTTCAAGTGAAACAAGGAAATAAGTACAGTAAGCAATGCAGATATCACTAGGGATCCACAGAAGCGCTAAAAAGCCGCGTTTTAGGTGGAATTAGCATTTTAGGGAAATAGCAAGCAAACAAGCAACAAGCATACAAACAAAGCTAGATTCAGCAGGCCTGGATCTAGTCTATGCTACAGTAAACACGGTGTACCAATTTCAGTAAGAAGCAGTTCAAATATGCAGGCACTATAAGCCTTATGACCAGAAATTCCCAGCTCAGAAGGGCAGAGTCCAGCCTCTCCTCCCACAAGAGTGCAGACCACGAACCCTCTTAATGTAAAATAACTGGCCTGAAGCCCAAGTGCTTAAACCAGAACTAATACACTTTTAGAATAACAGACACTGAGCCCTCAATCAGCAGTTCCCAACTTAGAAGGATGTAAGCTACCTGTCCTGCCACCACAGTGCAGGCCACAAACCTTCCTAATGTAAAACAACTGGTCTGAAGCCCAAGTGCTTAATCCAAAAGACTTAGAATGATAGCTACACTTTAATCAAGTTACTACCAAGCAGTAATAAATACAATCGAATACTTTAAAGAATGCCTGGATTAGTGCTCAAGTTATACAAACAAAGCTAGATTCAGCAGGCCTGGATCTAGTCTATGCTACAGAAAACAAGGTGTACCAATTTCAGTAAGAAGCAGTTCAAATATGCAGGCACTATAAGCCTTTAACCAGAAATTCCCAGCTCAAAAGGGCAGAGTCCAGCCTCTCCTCCCACAAGAGTGCAGACCACGAACCCTCTTAATGTAAAATAACTGGCCTGAAGCCCAAGTGCTTAAACCAGAATTAATACACTTTTAGAATAACAGACACTGAGCCCTCAATCAGCAGTTCCCAACTTAGAAGGATGTAAGCTACCTGTTCTGCCACTACAGTGCAGACCACAAACCTTCTTAATGTAAAACAACTGGTCTTGGTATGATCTCCATTTAACAATAAATATACACCAATAGGTATGGTCTTCAGGTGTCAATAGGTACAGTCTCCAATTAATCCTAAATATATAGTAATAGGCATTTATTTATTTATTTTATTTTATTTTACGTTTGTTTACTGGGATAGTCCAACTGGATACATGTCCAATTTCAACGGAGGCCCAGGGAGAAAAGCTCCACATAGTCAAACATACAAAAGGTTACACAAGAAGTTAGAAAACAATTAGAATATATAAAAAAAAGTGGTAATATACCTTATATACATTGGTTTAGAAGTGTTCCTTAGTAGGGACTCACAGTTCTCATGGACAGACATACAAAGGTTACACAAGAAGTTAGAAAGCAATTAGAATATATAAAACAAAGTGGTAATATATCTTATGTACATTGGTTTAGTAATGTTCCCTAGTAGGGACTCACAGTTCTCATGGACAGACACAATTACAAGTAAGATTGTAGCTCACAGTTAGTCCCTAGTAGGGACTCACAGTTCTGATGGACAGACACAATTACAAGTAAGATTGAATACATAGCATGGTGATATAGTTAGATGTTATGATAATTACTGATTATGCTATGATAATTACTGATTATGCTATTGTTTTATAACTTAATCCGGGTTGGTACATGGGCATAGCCAGTTTAATTTGAGATACTGTTTTAGGTTTTTCTTGAAGAGACTTTTGGAGGATTGTAGGGTTATATAGTTTGGCAAGGCATTCCAGGTTTTGCCAACAAAGGTGGTGAGCAGGGATTCACCAGCTGAGTTATTAGCTTTGTGGTTTTGGACCAGTAATTTGTCGGCTGACCATAGGGATCTCAGATTGCTATATGGCTTAATAATATTTATAAGAGAGGGGGTATCTTTAGGGTGGTACAGAACTCTGTGCGCTATTAAAGGGACACTCTCTCGTTACTGAAATTACATTTCTACCTCGGACCTCCCTGTTTGTGACATCAGTAATGATTTCTAACAGTCCCACCCACAGCATCAGATTTCTGCAAACCTGTATCCCAGTCCTCTTTTACTCCCCTGTGGAATAACGCACTCAGCGCTTTGGTTCCCTGTTTCACATGGTGCTCTGAACGTCATTCTGAATGTTTTTTAATTTATTTATTTTTTTTTGGACCAAGACAAAAATAATTGGTGGGTAAAGCCCCCAAAATAGGGACACATTTGTAAATAGTGTGCTTATAAATTTAGAATGTTGCCAGACTAAAAGGTCTGGTGTTATCATACATTTTCTGAAGGATGTGTAGTCCGAAACTCAAATGCCGGTCATTAGTTAGTAAATTCGATCCTTACTGATTTGCCTTAAAAATCAGAAAACCACAGATTTTATGAGGAACAGACTCAAAATGTGAAACGAAAATCTAGACAATTGAGACGCATGATCAACTTTCCTGAGCCGATCTCACTGCTTGCCCAGTAAGATTAGAGGCTCCAGAGATGTTTTTGAAAAAAAAATGTATAAAATGTTTCCCCAAATTGCCTGTGACAGTAGTGTAGCTAGGGTAGGTGGAGAGGGAAAAATGCAGTCATCCAATGACGATCTTGCAATACCGGCTTTTAAAAGCCGGTATTAGATTTGCGGTCAAACCTGAGTGCTTTTGCGCTCTGTGTGTGGTCCAAACTGTAGCACCTGCTGCTTGTTACATTGCAGCAAATAGTCTGCTACAGTTTACAAGTAAGGAAAAAAAAAAACTTTTTTTTTTCTGCACATGTAGTAATGAGATCTGTACAACAATTGATCGATAGCTCAGTAATTTGACTTGTACAAATCCCATTTCAAGTTGGTCCTAGGGAGTTCAGACAAGCTAGGGATGCCTCCTGTTGCTCATCACACCAACCTGAACACTGGCATTTTGAGTACAAACCACAATACAGACAGTCCTAAAGCTGAACAAAACAGACTCCAAAGTGTTCCGCAGTGACTTTTTTAAATACTTTTTCTGTTGGTTTATTGCAGTAGAGTAAGGCTATGAACGCTAGCAAGCTTCATCCTGTAGTGCTTGTTTTGATTTCCTCAGTACCAATTTGCCTATTTTGCGACTGTGATTAGTTAATTAATTAGATGGTGTGCCTGAGTGTGTCGATCCAGTTAATAATAAGTAAATTAATTAATTAAATGACAAGTGGGAAATCACAATATCCCAGACACTAATGTCTACTTTCTATTGGTCAGCTCCATCAAGATGTTTGATGTTTAAGCCTAAATTAAATCTTGTTCTTACCCTACAGTCTGTTACATATTGTGGAATGCATTTGAGTCTTGTATTATAATTGTGATTATACTGAGTATTAAGGCGTACAGCTTCTAAATGCAGTAACCCTTCAGTTTTTTTTGATTACCTTTGCTCATCACATTCCTCCAGTAACATTAACATAGACTCACTAGACCGCAGAATGTCCATGCCATCCACTTCTTAATGGGATGGAAGACTTTTTTTTAGTTCAGTTGTAATATTGCATTAACCATGTGTTTTTCAAACAAAATCCAATCTAAACAGATATGCTGTGTTTTTGTCAGTTATTAAGACATTAATTGCTATCATATAGCTGTTTTTCTTATTTATATACATATTCTGCGATAGTTAAAAGATGCTTCCAAAGCATTTAAATCTTGTGTGCTGCTGAAGGGTTTAGGTTAAAGAATTAATTATACAAAGGACCTTGCCTTTATAAATCAGGTTGTTTTAGAGCATGTATATCCTCATCTTTTCAAGAATGTCTTTCATTTATAATCCAATAAAGACTACAGCAGCTTCTGTCCTCATTGACAGAGCCACATCATGTAATGAATTTTGAAGGGGTCGTACCTTTACATTGGGAGTTTCTAGAGGAATAAAAGGTGTAATTCTTCTGGGCAAGGAAATCATGAAGAATGTGATCATTTTCTAATACGGTATATCAACGTAGTAGTATGACATGAACCCGTTAAAACTTCCGATACTCTGTCACTTTCATTTTTTTCATAAATATTAAAATTATAGCAATTTTTTCTATAGAATATATTATGCCTCTCATCAGTTTTACTTTAATCTTCATTCACCTAATTTTATAGATTTTTCATTATGCATAAACACTTTTCTCTACTGTCGGCCTTTTTCCTTCCTGATACAGATCTTATTGTTTGTAGAGAACTTCACTGGAATGACAAATCCTGAGCTCCATTTTTTCTTGACGGTATGCATCCACTCATATGGCAGCATCATTTGCGTTTCAGAATACTTGGTATTCCCTCAGGGTTCTACTCTTCAAGCACTTATAAACTGAATGTGTCCTAACAGTCACTGTTTCTATAGAATAAGCTGCTTTAGTACAGTATATAGCTTGTCTTCTTTGAAATTAATTGTCAGTCATGTCATACTGTGAGAATTACTATATAACTATAAAATCCGTACAATCCCTGCTGTCATCCTTGAGGCTACCATAATAAAAAATAGTGATTGTTCACCTTAAATATCTGTTTTCATGCAAGATTAGTAATTAAAAATGTGATTTTTCTAAACAAAAATGTTTCTGATGTAGTGATCCTTTCATTCACGGTCTACTTTACTTTTAGAAAACTGTACCTCCTGTCCTACAACTAATATGAAATTATACTTTCATGAAGTAGGAGACTATAGTTATCATAAAATATATATATTTTTTGCACTGGACCATAATTAGTTTTCCCGTAACTGTTCCAGCTGTATAACAATATTGATTTATCAGTTCTAGTACTGGTGGAGCCAGGAAGGGGGTGTGACCTGCTTGTGTATCCTAAGAAGCACATAGGGAAGTACATTTTCCCTGCTAGAGACCAGGGGGACTTCCCTTGGTTAAGGTTGAGGACGAGGCTGCTTGCTAGCCCCATCCCTTCAGAAGTTATTGATGTCCACCACAGTCAGCCCATTATGTGACTCCCTTCTCCTCCCTAAGCCAAACTTGCCAAGGAAACACCTGATGAATGTCTGAATGGTGGCCTCTCATTGAACTCTTGTGGTTGTAATTAGGAATGGATGGGCAAATTGGCTGTAAAGGGGCTGATTAGCATACACTGGGGGAAATGAGTGCAATCAGTCCGGCAGTATGTTTTTTTCATATTTTACTACTTATTCAAGAGTGGTACAAGATATGTACGAGGGTAGTGTTACAGTGGTGAGGACTGCAGTGGGAGTGACAGATCCGTTTAAGGTGGAAGTGGGATTACATCAAGGATCAGCTCTGAGTCCTTTCTTATTTGCAGTGGTGATGGACAGGTTGACAGATGAGATCAGACAGGAGGCCCTGTGGACTATGATGTTTGCAGATGACATTGTGATCTGTAGTGAGAGTAGGAATCAGGTTGAGGAGACTCTGGATAGGTGGAGATATGCTCTAGAGAGCAGAGGAATGAAGGTCAGCAGGGCTAAGACAGAATATATGTCTGTAAATGAGAGGGAGGGTAGAGGAATGGTGAGGATGCAGGGAGTAGAGTTGGTAAAGGTGGACGATATTAAGTACTTGGGATCAACAGTTCAGAGTAATGGTGATTGTGGAAGAGAGGTGAAGAAGAGAGTACAGGCAGGGTGGAATGGGTGGAGAAGAGTGTCAGGAGTGATTTGTGACAGACGGGTACCAGTAAGCGTGAAAGGGAAGGTCTATAAGAGGGTAGTGAGACCAGCTATGTTATATGGGTTGGAGACAGTGGCATTGACAAAAAGGCAGGAGTCAGAGCTGGATGTGGCAGAGTTAAAGATGTTACGATTTGCACTCGGTGTGACTAGGATGGATAGGATTAGGAATCAGTATATTAGAGGGTCAGCTCATGTTGGACAGTTGGGAGACAAAGCAAGAGAGATGAGATTGCGTTGGTTTGGTCATGTGCTGAGGAGGGATGATGGGTACATTGGGAAAAAGATGCTAAGGATGGAGCTGCCAGGTAAGAGGAAAAGAGGAAGGCCTAAGATAAGGTTTATGGATGTGGTGAGAGAGGAAATGCAGGCGGTTGGTGTGACAGAGCAAGATGCAGGGGATAGGAAGAAATGGAAAGAGATGATCCACTGTGGCGACCCCTAACGGGGAAAGCCAAAAGATGATGATGATGACTACTTATTCAAGTCATACATTTAGTATAAACTGCAAAGCTATGTCTACTAAAAGTACCTGTTAATTCTTAGGGTCATAGGAGGTACTAGGCTATTGGCCTTGAGGCCCTTATAAGCCCAGCCAAGATTTTAGCCCATGTTTAGACAAATCAGCACCCATTGCCCCTGTCCAGAAAGGACATGGGTGGAATCTCAAGGGTATATTTTCTGTTTCCCATCCAGTTATCCAGGTTGTGTGTTAAAAGGGATAAAGAAGTACTTTGCTTGATGTGGAGAGGGAATCTATTCCATAGATGAGGGAGTATCTGGAACAGAAATCTGTCCCGCCAACAAGTCTTGTTGATGTCACAGACCAGGTTGAGGCCGCATGTGCGGGTTACTCGAGTGGAGCTTGACTTGCAGATCGTACCTCTCATCTGAACAGCTTTTTGCAGAATGTCCACATTTTTGCCTAATAATTTTGGTATGTTTTTCATATAATTGTGGTTTTCTTGCAAATTAGTGACAAATCATGTTTAGAATACTATTAGATCATATTTTATAAATGGCTGCTTTCATCCTGTCCTAGTGATACCGCGATTATCATATTCTTATATATTTCACTGGCAACTAATCATTTTTTTATGACTAAAATGACCAACCTAATGTAGATACTGTAATTTGCACTCTGCTTACTGTAAGTAATTAGCTAGCATATAAATTGCAATCTTCTATTTGGGACTTATTCCTTCATGTGTTATTTATGTTGGCTGATTTTTTAAGTGACTTTGTTTTGAGGCATATGCACGCACACACACAGGCAGGGGTTTATGTAAATTGGTAACTCACTATTTAATTGACACCAGTTCTGTCAACTCTATTTTGTCGAAGTTGGTGGTGTGAGATTGCTGTAATACTGTTGTTGGGAAATATGCCCTTTACTCTGTATTGTGCCATCTCAAGAGTTGGAACACACTTACACAGCAAGGGGGTGTGGGGGGAGGGTTGGATCTGCCCTCCTGCAACGACTTGTTTTTCTTCAGAGTTGTTTATTTATTTTACATTTATTTCTTTTTTTGGCAATTTGTATTTTTTTTTTTTTGTCAATTAAATATGCATCGTCAAAATACAGTAATTTTGGTCAAAATACAAGTAAGTCAGATTGGAAGTTTAGTGGCATTTTCACCTAATAAGAATTATGCAGTCGCTTAGTTTACATAAATAGAAAGAGAGAAGGGGAGAAGTATTTCAGGTAGATAGATAGTACCAGGGGTGTGTAGGGTGCTGAGTGGTTTGCCTTACCTGAATAAACACTTAAAACTATATGATACCTTACCTTTGAACTGCATTTGAGCAGTTCAGTTATTTTGTTTTCAAAACGATGTGTAATCAGCAGAACCTTGTTTCTGGATAATTTGTGACTGACAGAATTGCTTTCCCCGATTTCTTGAGTGTAATACAGTGGTACTCATTATTAAGAGATAGGAGAATCAGCCTACAAATTTTGTTTGGGTGGGGTTCTCATTAATTTGTGTTTTCGAAAGAGGCATATTGACAGTGGCACAGCAGATAGTGTCACCTCACAACAAGAGGTTCCCAGTTTGATTCTCAGCTGGGGTGCTTTCTGTGCGAAGTCTGCATGTCCTTTCCTATCTTCACATGGGTTTCCTCCAGGTGCTCAGTTTTCCTCTCACATTCCAAAGACATGCAGTAGGTGCACTGGATACTCTAAATTGGCCATAGATGTGACTGTGAGTGTGAGTATGTGGTGTGGATGAACTACCATGTCAGGGCTAGCCACCTGCTGGTGTACACCTTGGCTGTAGATATTTCTTCTATTCAAGTAACACCCCAACCCCATGTGCAAAAATGGGAAAAGGGCTTGTGGATGGATAGATTGAAGTAATGGCGGGGCATATTCTAGTTGGAGATGGAGGGTATTCTTACCAATAGCCGCTCTTCCTTCAGTGGTATGCAGCTGTGAGTTTTTTATGAAAGCTAAATAGAGTAGGGTTGACTTTTGTTTTCAGGTTAACAATATGATGTGCCATAGCTAGACCTGGAACAAGAATGATATCTAGGTACTTGAAAGTGAGAACCCATTTTAGAGGTTGTAGGTTGGGGGAGGTTGTTTATTCAGCTTCAACCATGGTTGCAATTTTTGGAGTGTGTTTTGCTGTTCCTACAGCATTGGTGCCATAGTTGGTTACGACGTTTGTTTGGCAATGTCATCTGCAAACGCAATAACATTGTGATATAGTGATATATTAGTATGGGGATAGGGAGTTGGGATATCTTACTGAGAAGGTTCTGTGTGACAGGTAGCTGGATAGCCATTTTAGGTTGGAGGGACCAATGCTAGAGTATGAGGAAGAGTTAAGCGGGAGAGTTAAATTTAACCTATTCAAAGGCTTCGGATAGATCAGTAAAGAGGGTACCAGTAAGATGTACTTTTATTGGTATGTAGAGTATTGTTAGTTATATGTATAGCAGTTTGGATGTTTCTATTTTTAATGAAGTCCAGCTAATGGGAGAGGAGAATATTCTATTGGTAGAAGAAGGTGGCTAACTGACTGCAGACCATTTTTTGAATTAGCGTACCTAGGGTTTGGTACATTTAAGAATAGGGGCATCTATTTTTTTTTCAGATACTGTGGAAGGTTTGCTGTGTCAGTGCCAGATTAAATTATGTTACATATTTGTGGTGAAATGAGATCTCCATAATGTTTGATGAACCACATGTAGAGACTGTTAGGGTTTGGTGGGACATCATTAGTTAATGGCTGTATTAGTTTGTTTCTTTTTGAGAGACTTTTTTGAGGGAGAACAGAGGTACTTAGAGTTCATGGGGTGATGAAGTTGGTAGCAAGGGAGGTGGACATGCATTGGTAAAATCAGCTGCCAAATCTGACTGGTGAACTGATTGAAATATGAGCTGTGAGATAGTAAGACTCCTCAGGTGTTAAACTCTTTCCAGAACCGAGTGTAACTGGAGAAAGTAGAAGCTTGGTGTTCATGTAACTACAAGACTTTGGTATGCTTTATTGCTTTTTTGGCTTGGTTATGCAATGTAATGTAAGTGTCATGGGCAGGTGAGGATACTATTTGCTTCCAGACCTTCCAAGCATTGCTCCTTTAGTTGACAAGGTGCTGGATATTAGATGTATGCTGTGGCAATCACGTTTGCTTTGTATAGTCTAAGCTTATTACGGTAAAACTGGTTCTAAATATTGTGTAGTGCTTCAGTTACAAAAGAACCTGCATTATTGATCTTTGTGATGGTATGCAGTGCACATGTTGTTAATGGTATTTGCAGAAAAAGCTGTAAATTGCTTTGATAATTGGTTCAGAATATAAAATGCATCTGCTTTAACTGCTGTGGAAGAAAATGGCATGTATTTCCTTGCAGCAGTTACTGCTACAGAAACAAGTGTTTTTTTTTACAGGGAGAAAGCCCTCTTACACCAACCATGGGGACCATATATATATATATATATATATATATATATATATATATATATATATATATATATATATATATATATATATATATATATATATATATATGAGTACTACTTCTGAGATTTCAGAACAGTGGGTAAAAGTGACATTTCCCTAATTGCCTCTTTACGGATAATACTACCTGGTAACCAAAAGGAAAATAAAATTTCCTGGTTGACAAAATAACCAAATATACTTTAGATAAATACATATAGATATATGTCTTCTGTATGAAACATCAAATTTCCACTGCAGATTGTTGGAATATATGTTTAAAGAAACACTAAGGTAAAGGGCCAGATTCATGAAAGTACTGTGATGTGTATATACTGTCAAAAAAGCTAGAAATAACAGCAAGCTAGTGTCCTCATTTCTAGACTTGTCAAAGGTTCATAGGTGTTTACTAGGCTAATGACCACAAGGGTCTTTTTAAGCCTAGCCATGCATCCCAACTCTGACAAGTTCTGATACCCTTGATAAGTATAAGCATGGGCCTGGGAGAAGAATCATTTACAGGTTACCTCTGTCCATTAGAGACATGGGTGCCAAACCAGGGATGAATTTACAGTTTCCCATCCAATTGTCCAAGTTGCACTTGAATTGGGTTAGGGAGGAACTCTGATTCACATGGATGGGGAGCCTGTTCCATAGACATGGTAGTCTCTGGGATACATACCTATCTCTCCAGCAGGTCCTATGTATATCACAGGAAAGGTTTAAGTCTTTAGAACAGGTAATTCTGGTGCTGTTTATTTTGTGGATATGCAGGAGGTCCATCAGAGTGGGGTCTGACAATGCTCTGTATGCCAGACATAGATCCCCCTCAAAAGTTTGTAGGAGACAGAATACAGGAATAGCACCTTGAGGCAGTCTTCATAGGACATATTACTTACCCCTTTATTCTTTGTGAGGAACTTCTGTGGATGTTCCACTTGTTGGATATGCCTGGTTAGGTACATACCAAAGGGGGCATTGTACTCAATGATAGGTCTGATAAATGCCAAATAGAGTGGAATAATGACTTCCATGGACTTAGATGCCATACCTTTATTTATAATTTATGCAACATAGAATGAGTTCCTCAACACTGTAGACACATGATGATCAAAGGCTATATAACTATCTGTGTGTGTCCCTAAGTCCCTGACTACTGGGTGAACTCTAATGGGTGTGTTGCCAATATGATAGTTACCAGGGATGGATGACTTCCCAAAGGACAGTATTATGCATTTCTTGGCATTTAGTTTTAACCCATGGCTCTGACACTAGTTGTTTGTCTGTGTTAGTCCCTCCTGGAGAACATTTGTGTCAGTGGCAAATTCAATGACAGCTCCTAATTTGCAATCATCTGCAAATTTAGTCAGCCAGAGACCACTGACATTACCCTTGACTTCAGAGAAGTAAATACCAAAAAGGAGCAGTCCACGGACTAATCCCTGAAGTACTCCACTTGTGACTGGTCTCTTTGTAGAGGTGGACTCCCCAATTCTAACTTCATGGGTCCTGTCTGTGAGCCAGTTGGCTTCTCCACTTGGTGACATACGGACTTGTACCTAACCTTGAGTTTGTCAACAGTGCCCGAGCGGGATATTGTGTCAAATGCCTTGGCCAGGTCAAGGTAGGCAGCTTGAATGATTTTGCCCTCATCCATTGCTTTGATGACCTTCTCAAAGAAGTCCACCAGGTTGAGTACGCATGATCTGCGCTTGATGAAACCAAACTGGGTTGGGTCCAGTGTCTGGGGATTTACTGTACCTCTGTTGATCATCTTCATGATAATTCTTTCCATGGATTTACATATAAGACTAGTGAGACTTATGGGTCTGTAGTTTCCAGAGTCTGTAGATGGTCCACCTTTGTGCAGAGGGATGACTGTTGCCTTTCTCCATTCATGAGACATGAAGCCTGTTTGGATGCTACAGTTAAATAGTAATTCCAGAGGCCCTGATAGGTCATGTTTTATGCTGTTTAGAAGGCATCCTGGGATGTAGTCTGGGCCCATTGATGCCGTGTTCTTGGTCTTAGAGAGAGCATTAAGGATCTGTTCCCTAGTGATAGTAGGGGGAGTTATATTTACTATTTTCTGAGGGAAGGTTGAGGGGGAGAGAGGGGAAAAGCTGAAGCTGAATTTATCAGCCAGGAGGTTTGCTATATCTTCTAGCTCAGTATAGGTGGCTCCATTTACAATGAGCTCTGCACACAATTGTATATTTCCTTTGAGGTTCCGGAAATAGATAAAGAAAGCTTTGTGGTTGCCCTTGGGCTGGGAGGCCAAACCTAGCTCATATTTAGCTTTGGTAGACTTTATTTGTCCTCTTGAGTTTTTTTTTTTTCTTTTTTTTATAGTTTGAGAGTGCTTTTATCCTACTGAGTGCTGCATCTCCTAATTTTTGCCATGGTTTTCTTACTCTTGTTATACAGCCTATTGATTTTATGATTCTACCAGGGTGGCTTATTTTTTTCACTTAGTTCTGTATTACTTCTTGGTGGGTACAGCTGCTTCTATGCAGCTATTAATATGCTTGTACAGGGTTTCTGTGAACACTTCTGCATAGGCAGAAGTGTTCTCAGGGTTTATGGGGGCTTGAAATTTTTCCAGGTTCTCCCTTGATAGCTGGAGGTTAGCCTTAGCATAGTTTGTGAATATTCCAGGTTTAGCTGGCGGTCCAGGTTTTATATTTACTTCAAAGGAGACCATTTTGTGGTCTGACCTTACCAGGGATGGCATTACAGTAGGGGGTGTGCAGCAGTCTCCCATATTAGTGAGGACGAGATCCAGTATGGTTGCACCCCTAGTTGGTGTACTGACTATCTGGTCCAGGGAGTTTGACTGTTTTGAATCTTTGATACAGTTTTGAATCTTTGACACTGTTTGTCTCAGCAAATGTGTACTTCAGATGCCCTTACTAAGTTTATCTCAGCCACACTCTTCTATAGTTTGAAAGTTATATCAGATTTCAGAACCGTGGGTAAAAGTGACATTTCCCTAATTGCCACTTTAGGGATAATGCTGCCTGTTAACCAAAAGGAAAATAAAATGTCCTGCTTGCCAAAATAACCAAATATACTTTTTAACAACCGTCTTTATCTACATAGATAGATATAGATACATGGATACATAAATATAGATATATGTATTCTGTATTAAACATCAAATTTCCACTGTGGATTGTTGGAATATATGTTTATAGAAACACTATAAGGCAAACGGCCAGATTCATGAAAGTACTGTTACGTGCATATACTGTCAAAAAAGCTAGAAATAGCAAGCTAGTGTCCTCCTTATTTCTAGACTTGCCAAAAACCTTTGACACAGTTTGTCACAGCAAATGTGCACTTCAGATGCTCTTACTAAGGCTATCTCAGCTGCACTCTTCTATAGTTTAAAAGCTAATTGTCCAATAGGTATCAGTCAGTAAAATGACACATCACCCTCTCTCCAAATTTCTCAGTCACCACTGGTGTACTACAAGCTCTATCCTTGATCCCCATCCCCTTTAACATTCTGTCACCCTCCACACATCAACACAAATTTATTTTGGCTGATGATAGAGAATGAATTTTTGTCTAGGGTAATGCTTTAGAGGGGGAAATATCATTAGTTTAGTCTTGTTAGCATTTAATGCTAGATGGTTGTCTAGCATCAATTGTTCAGTAGAGGAGAAAGTGTCTTAGGTTAATTTTGTTAAAGAGGAAATGGAGGTAGTGGAGCAGATTATGGTTGAGTCGTTGGCGTATTGGATGAGGTTGGCATTAGGGATGGCATGGTAGAAGTCATTGAAGAAAATAATAAATAGAAGGGGACCTAGAATTGAGCCCTTGGGCACACCTGTGGGAGTGTTTAGGAATGGTGAGGTGTTTTTTTTTTCCACTTAACTGCTTGTTACCTATTTGATAGGTAACTGGTGAACCAGTTATTAGAGGAGTGGGATAGATTTAGTTTAGTGAGTTTAGTAAGGAGAAGATTGTGAGAGATGGTGTAAAAGTTCTTATTGGAGGGTGGATACAATATGACCAGAGTCTCAGGCTTTGTTTATGGTTTCCAGGAATGAGAAGAGGGCGGTGGTGATGCTGTGACTGGGTTGGAATCCATGCTGGGTGGGAGTAAGAAGGTTATTAATAAGATAGGGTAGAAGTTGTAGGTGGATGCATTTTTAGAGAAGTTTTGAAATAGGGGATAGGATAGCAATGGGACGGAAGTTGGAGATGTCATTATTGTTTCCACCCTTATGGAGTGGAATAATATAGGCTTTTTTCCAGAGCTGGGGAACATGGCATTCTGAAATTGATCAATTTATTAGGATGCAGATAGGGAAGGCAATGGCTTCTGAGGCTATCTTTAGGAAGTAGGCCAGTATTTCATCAGAGGCATTGGAGCATGGTTTCAATTTTAGAAGATGTTTTTTTAATGATAGAGATGGGGACAGGGTTTATGGAGAAGGGAAGAGGTTGGGAGCTAGGCGAACTGGGGAGGATGGGGAGTATGGAGGATGTGTTTGGGAATCAAGATTATTAGTGAAGATAGATGTAAGTTTAGATATGGAGTCAACAAAGAATGAGTTGAACTGATTGGCTAAATCCAAGTCATCGGCATTTGGGTCAGGGCTGGGCTTATCTTTTTTGCCTGGGTTGAGGAGAGAGGAGATTCCATCCCAGAATTGTTTAGGGTTTTTGTTGTGATTTGTTTGGAGAGTGAAAAAATGGGCTTTGCAGTCTGAAGTAATGATTTTTTTTACTTTGTTGCGGAGTGTTTTTTATTCATTAAGGGAAGTAGTAGTTTGTTTTATGGTAGTCTTTGCAAGCTTTATCATAGAGTCGCATGGCGGCTAAGGTATTCTTAGTTAGCCAAGGGAAGGATTTACCTTTTGTGCATTTAGTTTTCCAGGGAGCAAAGTAGTCTAGCAAGTTTAAGAAGGTTGAATTGAAATACGTAATAGGGGGATAAAGTTTTTAGTGGTTTCCAGTTAGCTCTTTTTAGTGCATTTGAGAATGCATTTGGGTTAAAGTTTTTTAGGGACCGAGTAGAGGTTTAAGTGTGGGATAGAGGTAGGAAGGAGGGGAGACAATGTGCAAAAGTGGGGAAGGCGATCTCCTAGCGGTTCTGGAAGGGTGCCACTATTGGAGATATAGTGTGGATGGGAGACTAGAATCCAGTCTAGAATGCTGCCAGAGAGGAGGTCTTTGGAAGGTCTGGTTGTGGAGTTAATAAGTTGAGTGAAGTTAAAGAGATTTATATTTAGAGAGTAAGCTGGAGATTGAATTGTGTCCCAGTTAATGTTAACATCCTCCAGGATTATAGTTTCATTAGAGATATTGGTAGAGAACCAAGAGAGAATGTTCTCGAGAAGTGGGACATTGTCTCCAGGAGGGATATAAAGGGTGACAACACAGACTGATTTATGTTTGTTTATGTGAAGCAGGGCTGGGATTAATTCAGCATTACCAAATTTGGGAATAGGTTTGGAATAAGGAGTAACTAAGAGGAATGAGGAGTACAGCAGCGCGACACCACCCCCTTTTTATGAGTTCTATCATTTCTGATGATGCAATAGTTGGATGGAATCAATTATGAGTCTTTTATGTGAGATTTGAGCCAGGTTTTGGAGATGGAAAGAATATTGGGTCTGTTGTTGTGAAGCCCGGCGTGGAGGTTAGGGATTTTGTTACATATGCTCTGAGCATTTAATGACATCAAATGCTTTTTGGTTTTGTTTTAACCAGGACCAGGATGCATCTTTATGTGTCATCTCTCTGAGCTGTGGTGAAAGTTGGCTTAAGTCTGGAATGAACTTGCCTACAAAATTAACCACACAAAGAAAATGTTGTAGGGCTTGAACATTGTCTGGAGTTGGCATCTCGAGAATTCCTGTTTGCTTGGAAGGATCTGGTCGTAAGCCTGAACTGGTAAACAAATGACCAACATAAGTAACTTTTCTTAGCCTGAACTTGCACTTCAGTGGATTCAGATAAGATTCACTTCACATGCTCTTTCCAGAACTTTCTTGAGGTTTCTGTCATTCTTCACCGTTACCTCCTACTAGAATATCATTTACTATAATAGCACACGGATACACAGAAAAAATTAGTTTCATGGCATGCTGGAAGACTTCGCTGCCAGAATTTATCCCAAATGACATTCTCAAAAATATGGACCTGCCAAAAGAATTACTGAAAGTGGTTAGCAATGAGTATTTTCTGTCAAGCACAATTTGCCAGAATGAACTATTTGCATCCAAGACAGAAAAAACACTGGTGTTTGGCATAAGAGCAGTGCCTTCTTCTACTGTATACATTGGATGATGAGGTCTTTTCAGTGCTTTGTTCAAATCTCATGGATTAGTACATATTCTGATATAATCTGAGCTTTTCTTAGGAGCTAACACCATTGGAAGGCACCCATTCAGTTGGTTTGTCAACTGGACCAATCACACCTTGCTGCACCATTTTGTATAGCTCGGCTTTGACTTTGTTCTGCAGAGCTACTGGAACTTTCCAGGCTGCTCTGACAACTGGGTTGACTTCAGGGTCTAACTTCATGGAGTATACAACTGAGAATTTGCCTAGTTTGTCTTTGAAAAGATGAGCATAGGTAGAAAAAAAATAGTCTGGGCAAAAATGAACAGTTGTCTTTTAAGTTTATATAGTGTATTTTCTCATTAAGTGAAATCAGTCCCATTCTCAAACTATCTTGGAAGCCCACCAATGACCGCACATGTCTTCTGACCATGTAAAATTTTAAGTCATAGCTGTTCCCAGCAGAGCAACATGAAAACACTACTGAGCTCTCAGTTTGAATTTCTTTACCACCATAAGCAACATGCTTCTTATACTTTGCCAAATCAAGCTTCTCACCAGCACATACTCTAGCAGATATTTCTGCTGATATAATATTGCACTTTGAACCTGTATCAACTTTGAGCTCAATGAGAGACCCATGTATCTGAACAGTACAGAATACTTCATTCTTTGCCCACAAATCTACTGTATTGACTGTTTCATTAAGCACAGGCACACCATCAATATAAAAAGTAGGGTCACAGCTTTCTAATTGCTCAGCTTGTCTCTTTGAATGTTCTCTTTTTAATAAAACGAATGTGCCTCTTTTGATTTACAAAATTTTTGGAAATGATTCCACTTTTTACATTTGTGTCACTGCTGACCAAAGTCTAAACACTTTTCTCTTGTAGATACATGACTGCCACCACAATTACGACTGCTGACTATGAGGCTAGGTGAGGGCACATGTTTTGAGTTTGCAGACTCATCTTTGTGCTTCACTGAGACTGTGTGGTTCCCCAGGGATAGTTACAGGCCTCACAGCTGCTGCCATGTGCTTTGGCCTGATTTTTCTAACCACGTGCTGCATACTTTCAATATTAGCACTAGAAGATACTAGAAGCATGCATTTCAGTAGGGATGATCCAATCCTCTATATTCCTCCAACATTAACTGAGTGCCACTTGGTCTCAATTCTGAATCCCATGTCACTCGTCCTGTGTTATGATTCAAGACAAATGGGGAGGTGTGTGTGTGTGTGTGTGTGTGTGTGTGTGTGTGTGTGTGTGTGTGTGTGTGTGTGTGTGTGTGTGTGTGTGTGTGTGTGTGTCCACATGCACATGTGTGATGAGAGTCCCAACTGACTTCTGTATTGGTAGTGTTATGGGAACAGCTTTTATTTGGTTTAAGATGCAAGTTAAGGGCAGACAGTTCAAAATTAATCATAAACGACACTATACGCCTATACCCAAAAATAAAAAATTAATTATTTA